>NW_025920208.1:608295-684578 GCF_902686445.1 Sciurus carolinensis
ATACTCTCTATGAAGACATTAACAGTGTTGTCATAATAAACAAGGAGGATGAGTTTAATTATTACCTATAATTTGCCAAATAGATTTGCAATGAGACCTGCAATTTCTAACGGTGGACAAAGAGAATGGTGTGGGGTGTAGAATGTAACTGATAGTGGGATAAAATAGAGTATATAGAAGTACTAGATCATAGGAAGAGTGAAAGTGGAATCAAAATAAGTTGGTTGTTAGCATGAGAGAAGGAAGAAAGAGACTCTGAGGAAATAGGTACACTAAAAGAATTAGAGTGAGAAAAATTAAAAAATAGAAACTTAAAAATTTTCAAAAGGAGAAAAAAAATCTACACTATAACAATCATATACTATTCACACCTGTCAGTGTTCAGTAGCCTGATGAAAGAGAAGTACCTGACAATGATCTTCCAGTTTCCAGAAGGTGTCTCAGGGTGGTATTGCCCCCCCTTAAGATGGTGGCTTTCACTTTCAGGAAAATACAAGATGATTGTACTGGCCTCCAAATACGTTGGCAAATGGAGAGCTGCAATGCAGGGCACAGGTGCCAAGTTAGGGTGGGGCTCAGTGCATCAGGTCAGTGATCCTGGAGACATGGTGTGCTCAGTCTGGCTGGGGGTTCTGTAGGTCCTGTTTGTTGTCCCAAAATGGTGGCAAACACATGTAACCAAACCAGTGGGTACTGTGACAGTGGACTTCTGGGCAACAGTGATGAGCAGACAATCCACTGGCAGTCTGAAGGCAGCCCATAGGCTAACAATGGATGATTGTCAGATGGACATCAGGATGTGGGTGATGGGTTGGTGAAAGGCAGTCAAGAGGCAGGCAAACAGGCAATTGGTGGGTGATAGTCAGCAGTCAGTGGGCGATCTACACTCAGAAGCAGGCAATATGCTGGCAGATGGCAGGTGATAACACTGGATGAATGGGGTAAACAGCAGGGCATCAATGAGCAGCAGAGACTCCTTTACAGAGAAACAGATTTTCCTCTCCTTGAATCCTGAGTTATGGAGAAACAAGGAATGCAACCTCCCTCTAATCTATCATCTTGGATCTCTCCCACATCAATATTGATGAATCTACACCATCAAGTCAATTTCAACAAACCTAACAAGTCAAGTTGATATTGACAAATCTACCCCAATTGGTGGATAATAACAAATCTACCCCAAAGAGTCAATTTTGACAAATTTACATCAAAGAATCAATATGGACAAATCAATATTAACAATCTTCCCCAACATGGCAATATTGATGAATCTACACTGATGAATGGATATTGACAAATGTACCCCAACCAGTCAATATTGATGAATCTTCCCCTACAGGTCAACATCATTTAATCTACACCTTTGAGTCAGTATCAATGAATCTACACTGATGGGTCAATATCGATGGATCTACACTTTTAAATTGATATGGATGAATATACACCATTGAATCAGTATCTATGAATCTACACCTCTGGGTCAATATCGATGAATCTTCACTAATGAATTGATGTTGAAGATTCTTCATCAATGAGTCAATATTGACATATAAAATTGATATATCTACAATGAGAAATTCATATCGATGAATTTACTCAATCAAGTTGATATTACCAAATCTACCCGATAGGTTATTATGGATGAATGTACACTGTTGAGTTAATATCAACAAATGTACACAAGAGTTGATTTTGACAAATCTAACGTGACTGATCCATATTAATGAGTCAACAACTATGGGTCAATGTCAATGAATCTATCTCATGAAGTTGATACTGATGAATCTACCCCAATGGGTCAATATCAACAAATCAACACTGATGGGTCAATATCAACAAACACTGATTGGTCAATATCAGTGAATTGACTCCAATTGCTTGATATTGATCAATCTTTACCAACATGTCAATATTGATGAATCTATACCAGCAAATATATATTGATGAATCTACTCTGTTGAGTTGATACCAACCAATCTAATATGAAGTATTGATAGTGACAAATTGATATTAATCAAATCTGATGTGTCAATACTGGCAAATCTACACAGATGAACTGATATCAATGAATATCCAGACAGATTGATATTAACTAATGTACACAGATCAGTCAATATCAATGAATCTACATTGTCAAATAGTTTTCAACAAGTTGGTATTGATTAATCTACCCCAGTGGTTCAATATAAATGAAACTACTTGGATGGGTCCATATCAATGAATCTACCTGCACCAGTTGATATCAATGAATCTACATTGATGATTTGATTTCAACAAATCAATACTGATAAATCTAAACTGACAAGTTGATATTTATGAATCTACATAGATGAGTCAATATTAATGATTCTACCCATTTTAGTCAATAGCAGAGAATTCATGATGACTGCTTAATAAAATCTACTCCAATGGGTTGATATTAACAAATCTTCTTGAAATTGTGAATATTGAAGAATCTACCATGACCACTTAATATTGGAAAATGTATACTGTTGAGTTGATAATGACAAACCTATATTGACAAATTGACATCAAAACATTAAAATCGATGAAACTTTACACAAGTTGACATCAACTAATATATACTTTAAAGTCAATATTGACAACTCTACCTCAACAGATTGATATCAACAAATCTACACTGGCAAGTAGATATCAAGGAATATAACCCAAAAAGTCATAATTGATGGATCTACACTGATGGGTTGACAACAACATATGTATACAGGTGAGAAGATATTGACAAATCTACCCTATCAATATTGACATATGTATGTTGAAAACTTGATATTAACAAACCAACATCAGGTAATCTACCCTAATGGGTAGATAATGATGAATCTACATCTTCAAGATTATATCAATGAATTTACATATTTGAGTCAATATTAACAAATCTAGACAAATGGGTCAATACCAAAGAATCTACACTGATGAGTCAATGTTGATGAATATGCCCAGTTGAGTCAATTTAATGAATCTATCCTGATGAGTTCATATGAAAAAATCTACACCAATGATTCAATATTAACAAATCAACAGCAAAGAGCCAATATCAGCAAATCTACCCCATAGGTCGATATTGAAAAATCCTTCTGGCAGAGTCAATATTGATGAATATATCCCAAGTGTTTGATACTGCTGAAAGTAAAACTACTAACTGATACTGACAATTCAATATCTGATGAATCAACCTTAACAGTTCAATATTAATGAATCTACACCAATAAGTTGACTTGGATGAGTCAACACCTATGGGTTAAGGTCAATGAAACTACCCCATCCAGTTGATAGCAATGAATTTAACCCACTGAATTGATATGGACAAATATACACTGAAGAGTCAATATTGTTTAATCTACCCTGACAGGTCAATATCAAAGGATCAAAGAATCATCAATATCAATGAATCAAAACCTACAGTTGATATTGATGTATATACCTCAAGTCAATATCAATGAATCTAACCCAATGGGTCAGTATGGACAAATCTATAGAGACAAGTCATTATTGATGAATATGCACTGAAGAGTCAATATTGATGAATCTATCTCAATGTTTTGATATCAACAAATCTATTCTGACCTTTCAATATTGACAAATCTATACTGAAGGGTCAATATTGATGAATCTTTTATAATGGGTCAATATCAATGAATATACTCAGAAGAGTTGATATTGAAGAATCTGTCCCAAGGGTCAATATCAACAAATCTACATTGTTGAATTGATATTGACATATAAATATTGATAAATCTATCTTGATGGATTAGTACCATTGAATCCATACTAATGAGTGAATATCAAGAAATCTTCTCCATCGAGTTTACATTGACAAATTGAAGTAACAGGATGATACCAATAAATCTACATGAAGCATCAACATTATTGAATCTACACTGATAGGTCAATATTGACAAATTTACCCTGTCAAGCCTATATCAACTAATCTACTCTGAGGATTCAATATCTATGAACCTATCCCAACAGGACAACATTGAGGAATCTACCATGATGAAGTAATATTGATGAGTCTACCCCAATGTGTCATTATTGCTGAATCTACACCTAGTCAATTTTGACAAATCTAAGCAGTCAAATTGATATCAATAAATCAAAACATCCAAATTGATATTGAGGAATCTATCAAGTTGGGTCAATAGGAACAAATATACCCAGATGAATCAATATTGATGAATCTACACCAAAGTGTCTATATCAATAAATCTACACCAAAGGGTCCATATCAATAATTCTACCCAAACAGGTATATATCAATGAATCTACCCCTACAGGTCCATATCAATGAATCTACACTGATGGGTTGATATTGATAAATCTACATAGACAAATCAATACTAATAAAATATCAATAAATATACCTCAACAGGTTGATATTGATAAATCTACACTGTTGAGTAGGTTTTGACCAATCTAAACAGTTGAGTCAATACTGATGAATCTCTCTCAGTTAATATTGACAAATCTACCCCAACCATTCAATATTGATGAATCTACCCCTGTGGGCTGATATTGATGAATCTACATTGATGGGTTGATATCAATCAATCTACATTGACAGGTCAATATTGACAAATATACCCTGAAAAGTTGATATCTATGAATCTCCACTCGTGAATAACTGGGTTAATTGACAAATCAACCCAGTTGATCTGATATAATTAATTCTACCATGATGGGTTGATGTTGATAAATCTACACCAATGAGTTTATATTGATGAATCTACCATGATGAATCAACATTGACTAATCTACACTATTAAGTGAATATTGACAAATCTACATTGATGAACTGATATGAACACATCAATATCAAATAATCTACCCTGAAGAATCAATATTGACCAATCTACACTGAGAAGACAATTTTGAAAACTCTACATCAAGTGGTCAATATAGACAAATCTAACAAGAAGAGTTCATATCAAAGAATCTACCTGGAGTGTCAATATTGACCAATCTGCACTAATGGGTTGATAATGATGAGTCAACCATGATGGGTGGACTTGACAAATCTATACTGGCAAGTTGATATCAATGAATCTACACTGAAGGGTCGATAGAGATGAGTCTACCCCAAAAAGCAATTATCAATAAATATTTCTCAATGGTCTATATCTGTGAACCTACCCCCAATGGGTCAATATTGATTAATGTATCCTTATGGGTCAGTACCTGTAAATCTAGCCTTTCAGGTCAATATTGAAAAATTGACCCAACATGTCAATATCAATGAATCTACCCTGATAGATTAATATTGATGTATCTACCCTGACAGATAACATGAAAGAATCTAGTCTAATAGGTCAAAATCTATGAAGCTAAAACAATGGGTCAATGTTCACAGATTTACACCTTTGAGGAGATATCAGTGAATTCATACCAACTGGTAGATATCAATGAATCTACATCATCAAGTCAATATCAACAAATCTACATTTGGGTCGATATTCACAAATCTACACCAACAGGTCAATATTGATGAATCTACACTGTTGAGTTCATATGTACAAATCTACATTTATGGGTTGATATCAACAAATCTACACCAATGAGTCAATATTGATGAATCTACCACAGCAAATCAATATTGAACCACCAATATCAATGAATCTACCCTGGTGAGTCTATTTCAAAAATCTAACCAGTTGAGTCAATATTGATGATACTACATTGACAGGTTGTTATCAATAAATCTACACTTTCAAGTTGATATCTATGAATCTACCCCAATGGGTCAATGTGTATGTACCTACTGCATCAAGTCAATATGGACAAATCTAACCCTTTGAGTCAATATTAAAAAATCTGAAGTTTAATATCAATATCAACAAATCCACATTGACAAATCAGCATTGACAAATCAATATCAATGAATCAAACCTGTTAAGTCATTACCTATGAATCTACACTAATGAGTTGATGTTGATGAGTATGCCTAGATGAGTTGATATTGTTGAATGTACCATGACAGGTCAGTAGCAACACATCTAACCCATCAAGTTGATATGGACTTATCTACCCCTTGCAGTAGATATTAACAAATCTACCCTGAAGAACCTATATTGATGAATCTATACCTACAGATCAATATCAATGAATCTTCTCTTAAGGGTGAATATCAATGAATCTACACTCATGGGTTGATAATGGTGAATCCCCCACATCAAATCAAAATGGATGGATCTACCCTTTAGAGTTGATATTGACAAATCTACTTCTTTAAGTCAATATTGACCAATCTACACTGAAGAGACAATATTGATGAATCTAACTAATAGGTTGATATGAATGAATGTACCTGATGGGTGAATATTAATGAATCTAACCTGCTGGGTGGATACTGATGAATCTACCTCTATGGGTTGATATCCATGAATCTACCTTGATGTACTGATTTTGGCAAATATAACCCAACTGGTCACTGTTGATATAACCACATTGACCATTCAATATTAGTGAATCCAAAAGTTGATATTGACACATCTACTCCAATGAGTTGATAATGATGAATCAACACCAAAGAGTTGATATCAATGAATATACACTGACCAGTTGATATTGATGAATCTACACCAATGGACAAATCAACAAAACTACACCAACCAGTCCATATCAATAAATCTACCCCAACTGGTCAATACTGATGAATCTGCACTGATCAATCCATATGGATGAATCTATACCAATGGGTCAATATTGACAACTACAAATTTATGAATGAATATTGACCAATTGATATCAACAAATCTTCAGTTATGTGATAAAATCAATAAATTTGCACTGATGGATCTACATAGATATTTTGACAAGATGAATCTACCCAGTTGAGTAATACCAATGAATCTTCAATGATGTCACAAAACTGATGAATCTACACAATTTGAGATTCCTGAAACTACCCTGGGTCAATACCAACAAATTTTCCCTGTTTATTCAAATTTGATGAATTTACAGTGATGAGTAAAAATTGATAATCTACACTGAAGCATCTACACCAATATTCAATATCAAAAAATGTACACCAATGAACCAATCCTACAAATATACCTCATCAAGGTGATATCAGTGATATTTCCTGATGAGTCAATATTGACAAACCTACTCTAACAAGTTAATACTCATGAATCTATCCCTAAGTTGATATCAATAAATCTATACCAATGACTCAATATTGATGAATGTACCACATCGAGTCAATATCAAATAATCTACTCTGAACACTTGTTATTGAGGAATCAGCTTCAACCAATTATTCCTTGCAAGTGACTCCCATATCTTGGATAATGTTTGGGGTGATGTGAAGGTCTTTTTCTCTAATAAAGACTCTTGTTGGACCTGTAGTGTAGCTTCAGAATTGAGGGTGATCATGAGGAAGATCAAGTCCTGACAAAATTCTTGGAACTTTCAGTTTTCCACCTCAGTTGAGGAAAGAAGCTGGAGGTTGAATTAATACCCATCAGGCCTAAATCATTAAGTCTTCACAAATGTCTGTACAAGAAGTGGTCACAGAGTTTCTGAATTGCTGTACAAAAGCAAGCATAAGGAGAGTGTTGCATGCCAACTCCATGTGGGCAGAGTCTGTTGCACTGGGGACACTACTGGGCCTCATCCTGTGCACTTTTTCTTCTGATCATAATTTTGTCTTTTATAGAATGTCATCAAGGGTGGGCCACACAGCATATTATCTCTTTAGTTGGTTTTATTGCACTTGACAGCAAAATAGGTAGGATGCATCTGTGTTTCTATGTAACATTGTGATATATTTCTTTCTCTTTTTTTGTGGATTGGTTTTGCATTCAGCTACAGAAAGGTATTTGGATATCTTTTCTTATCAGCATAATATGTCCGATGTGCATAATCACATGGTGGTTTTGTTTAGGCATACTTTTTTAGAGCACGTTTCCAAATGCAGATTAATTATGGGCACACAGTTGGGTCATAGATTAAACTTGTTTTGCTTTAGAAGGCACTGGCACACCATCTTGAAAAATGGTTGCATTGGGCTGTGGAGATAGCTAGTTGGTAGAGTGCTTGCCTTGCAAGCACAAGGCTCTGAGTTCAATCCCCAAGACTGCAAAAAAAAAAAAAAAAAAAAGTGACTGCATCATGTGTCTTTCCAGCAATGCCTGAAAATGCTGGTGCTCCATATCCTACTTTTTCAGTGTAATGGCTTCTTAGAGTTTACCAGTGCTAATACCTGTGCCAAGCTACCTCACTATTGTTTTAATTTATGATTTTCTAACATGATAAGATAGTGAGCATCACCAAATATAACTGCTTTCTGATTTTATTCTTTTGTTCAAATGTCTGTTCATATATCTACTTTTGGGCATTGGAGATTGAACACAGGAATGAGTAATCAATGAGTCACATCCCTCATTCCTGTTCTTTGGTATTTTTATTATAGACAGTGTCCTCTTAAGTCTCCTTAAGGTCTCAAATTTGCAATCCTTCTGCCTCAGACTTTTGTGCAATTGGGATCATAGGTATATGACACTTCAGTTGGGAAAAATGTTAATTTTTAAAGTCTATGTTATCAGTATATTTCTTCTGTCCATTGGCTTTAGGTAGCATTAGTTAAAACTAATGACCAAGGGACAGATATGTCACTATGTCTTAGAGAGATGATCCATTATGTGTGAGGCCATATGTTTGATCCCCAGTACATGAGCGTAAACACACACACACACACACACACACACACACACACACACACACACATCCTTCTGGAATATATTTAGTTTCTTAAATTTCAGTTTTGGACAATAATGGGTTATTTTTTATATGAGTTTTATTTTGTGTCTACATTGATTTCATTCCATATAGTTTGCAAACACTTGCTGCACATATTCCATTTTAAAAATATCATGAAAATGGGTTTCATTTGAATATAAATGCTACTTCTGAAGCATTCCATTACTAGAAAAGCATGTTGTGTAATTAGCAAAGATAAAATAGTAGGCTTAAAACTGTGGGTGAAGATGTTATGTCAAGATGCTTTTACTCCACTCACTATTGGCAAGCAAAGAAAACTCACATGACAAGTCATTAAAATATTCACAGTGTTATATATGATGTATCCCTATACATATATTTTGCTATAGATGGTTCACTTTGCTTTTCTGAGAGCCACATTGTTCTGCTATCTACAGAAGCATCCACCTCTCTTCTAAAGATATTGTGCACCTCAGAGGGGATCTCGTTTCCATGCTTCATGAAGTACTTCACATAGGAAATGAAGGTCAATTGGTACCCCAAGTGAGTATGTGGTCACTACCTATGTCCCAAGCACATGGCCAGAATTGGGTTGTGTTACCAGTGCATAGACTGGACCCTCATTACTTCAGTTCTGAGTCATCATTAGAGTCCTGGTCTGTGGTGGGGCCACATTTGGCTCTGTGGAAGGCCCCTGAAGAAGAAGATACATCTGTAGGTGTTAGAGAATTTCCTCCTGTCCAGGACTGCTCCCAGTGAGCCTCACCTGAGAACAATCAAAGAAGAAACAGAGCACTGTCTGGAAGCCAATGTGCACATTCCCAGAAAACTCCACAAGAAACAAAAGGACCCAAACATGCCCAATTACAGATATAGTACAGGAGGTAACCAAGCAAACCATGAAAAAAGTATGGTCTATGTCCTCCTTCTCTGGGAAGATCCCATCACCAATAAAGCAATTAATTACATGAAAACATTCCTCAGTCATATACAGGGTTTGACACCATTTGGGGTTTGGTTCTTCAAATCTGAACTGCAGTATGGCACCTGAGACTAATCAAGTAGCACTAAAGTCCCAGCATTTTTGTCAGGATCACCATACCCTGAGTGCACAGGTAGAGATGCAAGAACCTGAGGTGAGAAAGATGTAACCTGTACTGATGTGCTGCACCTTGGTAACCTGAGGCCAGAAGGTAATGTTTGTGGGCATTTTTTCTGGGGTTTCTCAATCTTGAGCTTTCATTGACTGTCCTGGGTTCCATAATGTATCATTAAACATTGCTTTTGCTTAATTTGGATTGCAACAGGGAAACTGTGGTCATGAATATATCATTTAAAAATGTATTATTTTGTCTAGGTGGGTCTAACTCTGAGGAAATCATTATTTTAAAAAACATTTGTTCTTGTGTTTTTCTTTTGAGAATTTGGCACATTACACCTTTGTCTTGGATGCTGTATTCACACAGGGAATAGTAAAACCCTCAGAGCTTGGTGCCTTAGTGCTTAGAACTAGTGATGCTGTCCTTCAGAGTGTGAAAGCCTGCACTGGGCTGATTTGGTACAGATCCATATTGAGAATATTGGTAGAAATATGTACTGGAATCAGGGGACAAGCATTCATGCAGGCTTTATTGATATACTTGTTCATGGGACTTATTTGTTAAGACAGTGAATCTGTCACCTTCTGAATTAAACCCACTGGAAACAGGACCCATCACCACCTTTTTGTGATTTCTTATTTTCTCCTGTTTTGGATAGTTAAGTAAAGATCCAAGCATGGAAATTTTGAGGCATTTTTTTCAGGAGTGCCCAACAAAGAGAAACTATCACCAGCTGCACTTGTTAACTGTTGTGTATAGTAACATAGAAATTGATTTAACTTTGGCCTAATACCGTAAGATGAATGAATTTAGGAGCAGGAGATAAAAGGAGAGAAATTTTCATGTCTTTGACTTCTATCAGTTTAAAAACCATGGATGATTTCCTGTTTTAAAATCCATTGGAGTTTGAGGGTGCATGAAATCCAGCACCATTCAGAGTTAGTTTTTTTATTTTGTTGATCCCCCAAATCTTTGTCATTCCCCAGCAAATTTCAAGGAACATTGAAACAGTTAGCAATGCCCTATCTTGGGAGCCAAGCCACAGGTGTGACTGTGTATGGGGGTGTGGATTTTCAATTCTTTTTTAGGCCAGATGTCTATCATCTGCCTCCCACCTAGGGTGAGAAGGTAATGAACAGCAAATTAGCTATGTGTGCACAAGAAAGATTGTTCTGAACACCCTGGGATGGGTAGGTAATTCCTGAAGTTCCTTATGGGGAGGGAAAGATATCACCTCCTTATGTTTCATTCAACTTTGAAAGCAGGCAGTTCAGTGAAGATTCATTTGTTAGTAATTGTCCCTTGCAGGAAGTGATCACCTATTCCCTTTCCAGTCCTCAAAACTGATTTGTGTGTCCTTCTCTCTGTTCCAGTAGCCTTAGCTATTGAATCAATATTGCCTTCTAAAATGGGACTTTGTTCCAAATTTTGGTTGAAATCTTAGGAGGAAACTATTTATCTTCAACTGCACATAAAGCAAAAGGAAGTGGCCTGCAGGGGCAGGGTGTGGTGGCACATTTCTATTGAAAGGCCCCAGCTCCATGTCTTAAACCAATGACCTAGGTCACTCCACCCAACCCCCCTGGGAAGGTTGCATGACCTACCCAGAGGTCGTTAAACTGATAAACAGGTTGAGAAAGAACAGGGCGGTTGGGAAAGCACAGATCATCGTCTGAACAAACAGGAACTGATAAGCAGGTGGTACATTTGTGGTATAGAAGCTATTTTTTTAATATTAAATGCAGTATGGTGGTTTATCTAATAGTATTAAAACCTCAAGCAATTATATTAGTTGTACTTGCTTTAGTATGAGTAATGCATCAATATTAAAGGACACAGGACAGATATTGTAAACATTTGAAATGTTATACTACAGATGTCATATTAGTTATAAGGGCCATACATAAATATTTATGTCACCTTTAAAAGTCAAGTAGGCATATCAAGCTAGGATTAAAGTCATTGTGAAAGTTAACACATTAATTTAATTGTATCTCTTTAATATGCTATTAGTTCAATGGTCACAATGCAGATAGTTTATTAACATAAGGTTGTAGAGTATAAATATCATGCTAATACTAAATGCTATAGAGGACATGTTTACTAGCTTTAGATGTTATGTCAAGGATATTAAATGAACATTAGATAGTCACTATGGATATTATAAACATCTTTATGGTCCCAGAAAATCTACTGTATTAGTTTAACATGAAATAATAAGAATATTTCTTTAGCACTAAAGATCACATGGCAACTATTAGTTCTAGGGGTACAACAAATTTATCATATTCACATTAAGAGTCCCAAGCCAGTGAGTTATTATATTATGTTTGTATTTTATAGAATGGAAAGTATTTTAGTCTGAACAGGCAGAGGCCAGTGATTATAGCAGTTTTGATGCTGTAGTATGAATACAAAATCAGTATTCAAAGACCAAGTGACAGTTTATTTTTGTGTGTTGCTGAGGATTGAATTCAATTCCTCAAATGTGTTAGGCAAGTGCTCTAACAATAATCCACAACTCCAGCCCAAAAGAATAGTTTTAATATTAGTTTCAGAGACCATTTTTCATATTACATAAATTTGAATGGGCTCAGGGAAACTATTAATTTTGGATTCAAAATGATAATACTTTAGTATTAAAACCACAGGGCAAATGCTATATTAGTTATAAATGCTAATGTATGAATATTATGTTAATAATAAAGGACATAGTGCATACTAAGAATATTATATGAGTCAGCAGTCAAAGTAAGGGGAAAATTATTGTCTTCAGTCACAGTGAGTGTACTATGTGAGTGTCAGGTTCCACAGTGAGGATACTATGTGAGAGTTAGAGGCCAAGTAAGTTATGGAGGCCAAGTGTGAACATTCTATGAGTGTCAGAGGCCAGAGTGAGGAGCATTATGTGAGATTCTTGGGTCAGAGTTACAATATTATGTGAGTGTAAGTGGTCAAATGAGGTAGGTTTTGGATTTTGTTTTGGTGAATGCTCATTTGTGGAAAAGCTTGATACTCATGATGATCTTAATCACACAAAATGGGATGTTGTGTATGCATACTCATGACCTACAAGGCATATTCAACTAAGCTGCTTGAAAATTAATAACTTTGCACTTTGCTTGCATTTTTAATTTTTCTGTAATTTACATATTAACTCAAAAAATAAATGCTAATTTAAGAAAGATGTTAAGTGAGGTTTATATGTAAATGTGAGGGTCCACAGGGCAAATATTTGGTGAGCATTTTATGCTACAGTGAAGATAGTATGTGAGTGTTAGAGATCAAGGGAAAGAAGTGGTCAGAGAAAAGACAGTAGTCAGCATCTAAAGGGTACAAGTCTTCACTGTTTTTGAAATCACAGCATGGATTGGGAATGGGGAGACTGAATCCAATTAGGATTCTATCATAATGTTCCAGGGGAAAGGCAGTGAGGATGTAAGGCTGTTCACAGGGGGACAGAGTCAGAGGAGATATATCTGAGAGACTTGGGGAATACCATCAACAGGACAAGGGGACTAATGTGGGGTTGAGAGAAAGAAGAAGTTGTGTATGAAGAGGATAAAGGACAGAGTAAGCTAATGGGTAGAGTTAAGAGTTCATGTGGGACCATGTTGAGTTTGAGGAGGCTGTAGGACATTTGGGTGTAAGTATCCAGCTGGAGCTGGAGAGGAGGAGAGTTCGGGCTGAAGAGAAGTTAGGGAGTCATCAACATGAGAGGGACAGTTACAATTATGGAAGTGGATACAGTCACTCTGGGAGAGGGTCTGGAGTCCAGGGAACTTTGGGCTAGGTGGTTGTAGGATGAGTTGTTGAAAGACTGGTAGTTTGGAATTCTATGGTTCTCTGTGTATGTTAAATGAACTCAGGATACAAGTAAAGTGATGCTCACAAAGGGAAGTTAGGGAGTATCCAAAACCAGATTAAGTGGGAATATAGAACTGAGGCTAAAGATGCTGTCATTTTTTCTCTCCCTGAAATTGTGACTTTTGAATTAATATGCTCTTTTAAGGTAATGGTTTGGTGGCAGTGTACAGAACTGATGGGAAAGGGGAACACGAGGCAAGTGGACTGGGTTAGGAAGCTTTGTAAGATACCTTCTGCAAAGTGATAGGGGCTGACTACAGAAGAAATGAAAATGAGGGGATACCCAGGAGCAAAATTTCTAGGAAGGTTCAGAGGACATGGGGTGGTGGACAAAGCCATGAGCTCAGTGATCCCACCTTGTTTAAATCTTGTTTGTGGCACCAAAAACGTACTTGTACCCTCAGTGTTCATGGAGGAAATAAATGATATAGTTGACAAAAAATAAAGTTTTAAGAAACAGTGGATGTAGAAATATGATGATTAGTTCAAGTTTGAACATGGGCTTTGGAAGTGGAGAAGCCAGTGAAGAGTGAGGGGACAGTATGGGACACACCCAGAGTTGTGCCTGGATTTAGTCCATCAAGCATTGAGTGCTGAGTACTATAGGAGAATAAAGACTGCAGAAAGAGGTAGCAGAATTTTATGCAAATTACCATGAGATGAGGTGGAACATGCTCAATGTTAAGGGAAAAATGTTTATGCTGTGTTCTAAAGACACAACAGGGAGAGAAATTCCATCTGGTTGAGGAAGAAGAGGAATGTCTCCTTTGAGCAGGTGGCATTTTGATAAGCAAAGGCAGGTGGGAGTAGGAAAAAGGGCATCACAGGACTTGATCCTGGCAAAGGGCCATGGGCAAGGGCCCAGGTGGGCACATCTGGACAAGGCCAACTCATCTTGTTAAACCAATGTGTGGGCTCTTTAGTTGACTAAATATTAAGTAGAAAATTGAGTGGAGATGAAAAACAAGTTCCTGGTAGGAGGGTCCTTCCCTTTGCAAATAAATGCTCAGGTGCTTCCTTCCCTGACAACCTGCAGGATCAGGAGGCCTCTATGGTCACTCTTTAAACAAGAATTATGGGTAGAGGAAGAGAAAGCGAAAGCATGGGTTTTGTTTGTGACTGCTTTCTTTAGCAATTTCCCTCAGTCAGCCTTGACTGCCAGGCTCCCCAATCCTATGTGGAGAGGTTATAAAAGCTCACACTCTTCCAGAGATTACTCAGTGCAGGATTTATAGGAACTTTCCTTTAAAAAGTAACCAAATAGTTCTTTATGGCTACAGTGTCCTTAGGAAAAACAGAGATGTGTGGGAGGAGTGGAAGATGTCATTGGACAATGTTTATTTGCATACAGTGTAGAAGGCATTTCAAACATATTGCACAAGGCAATGGATTCTGAGGTATTTATCCCTTTGACAGCAATGTGCAGCTTCTTATGTCCAGACAGTTGTAGGTACCAATTTTAGACAATGGAAATATGAATCCTAACTCTTAATTAACACCTTGAGGATTAGAGAGGAATCGGTGGATATTTCTGATCTTGTTTGAGAGAAAGTTAGCTGTTTTGTGCTTTTGAAAACTGTCCCTTATGTTGATACTGAGCCTTGAACCCAGGGCATTTTACCACTGAGAGCTACATCCCTTGTTCATTATTATTATTTTGCTATACTTATTATTAGTTGTTGTAGTAGTAGTAGTGGTAGTATTTAGGTAGGGTCTTATTAAATTGTTTAGAACACTGCTAAATTTCAGAGATTGGCCTCAATCTTGTTGTCCTTCTGCCTCAGCCTCCCAGGTTACTGTGATTACAGGCATGTGCATCCACCCTGCCAGGCTGAGGACTATTTTTTTAGACTTTGAGAAGCCATCATTGATGGGTAACCAGGAGACCTCAAATACCCTGGTTATTAAATGTTATTGTAACATACTGTGTTTGGAAACTGATTCTGAAGTAACATGCAAATACTAGTTCTTGGTCACCTGAGTTTATGGAATTGAGCCTGAAAGCATAGTTAATTCAGTTTTGTCCATCTGTTTCAGAGCATTACATATTTCTCAATATACATTTGAGACTCTCACCATAAATAGATGAAATACAGTTAGTAAGGTCCACTTTTAATCACTGATTTATTTATTCATTCAAACACATTTAGAGAGTTCTAGGTGTGAGTGTAGTTGCTACAACTTGTTCAACATCCTGTGTGCTGGACACTTCTACAGAGTTTAGATGGATCATCCAATTTAATCTTCCCAGCAAAACTGTAATGTAGGTATAGTTTATTCTCCCCATTTTACAAATGTTGAAATTGAGGCTCAGAGAGATTAGGTAGTTTGCCTGAGGTTTTCTAACTGGTAAGTTTGGTTCTGAGATTGGAACCCTGGCACAGCTCATGCTGAACAGTTAATACTCAACAGTTAGGCCAGATGGTCCTGGCATACTTGCAAAACTGCCTTACCTGAAACAAATGGGGAGCTTATTCAAAACATGTATTTACCCTAGTAACCTATAGGTCATTGAATATGTAGGAAATACCAGAGTCAAATGATTTGGTATAAACTTGTTTACCTTTCAGCATTTAATGGTTCAAAGAGATTTAGATATTTGTTTCTGTTCCACTGAGCAGAGCAGACATTTCATTTCAGGTTTAAGCCCAAATGCTCTTGATAATTAATGAAACTGCTGAGGCTAATTCTAGAGAAAAATAACATGTTGGTGGCCAGAATGATGCAGTCTGAAATGCTCGCACCTTCACTGGGGTTCTTACAGAAAGCACTGTATCGACAACACAATCCACAGAGGGACCCCTAGTCACCAGAGTTGCAAACTGACCCTGGGCTGGGGAGTTTGCCCCTGCTGAGAATAAAAGCCCTGCAAATTTAACAGTCAGGGAAGCCTGTTTCTTGTCTCCTTTCTGGCTTATGGCCCAGTGTGGTGAGCCGCCACGTCGCCATGATAAGATGGCGCTGGTTTCCGTTAAAGCCTGAAGTAAACAAGCCCATTTTTGGTTGTGCCAACTGTTACATGTGGGAGCACCTATGAACATAGGCCAAGTGGCAGGAGTAGATTGGCTATTGCAAGAGTATAAAAGTGTACAAATTCGGTTCAAGGAAGTAGAAGAAAATCCATGGTTGTATAGTAATAAGGTCCTAATTAAACTGCTGAAGGAAGATTCCTGTGTCGTGCTTTCTTGCGGGCGAGGGACACGACAAGTGGTGCCGAAACCCAGGAATGAGAACTTTCAGTGGTCAGGGGGTGCACCGGTAAGTACCACAGGTAAGTGGGGTCCACACATAGTGGGACACTCCTCTGTAGATAAAGAGAGAGCGGGGATCGACCTTGCATAGTCGATCAACAAAGAAAGATATTTTGTTTTCGCTTTCATTCTGCTTGCTCTGAACACTGCTTTCATTATGGGCAATTCTCCATCTAGTTCGTTAGTACAGCCTTTAGATTTTTTGTTGCGCTCTAAAGAGCTCAAGGTCAACCACAGTACTTTACAAACATTCATTGAAAGAATTGATAAAGCGGCCCCATGGTTCACTGTCTCCAGAAGCTTGACTCCTGCCAGTTGGGATAAGTTGGGAAGAGATTTGGATTTCCTTCAGGAGCAGGGACAATTGGAGAAAGGGGTGATACCACTATGGAAATTAATAAAAGGATGTATCCTTGATGGTAGATGTCAGGAAGCTATTCATAAAGGACAGAAAGTTCTTGAACAACTACATGAGGAGAAGTCCGAGGATTCTATGAGTACTTCCAGTAAACATAGTACAGGAGAGCAGGTTTATGGAGCTATTCCAAAGAGGAGACTATACCCAGATTTAAAAGCCCATAGAACACCAGAAGAAACAGGGGAGTCAAAATCAGATGGTGATAAGGAAGTGAAAGAGCTAACGCAGCACTTACGGAAGGTAAAGTTAAAAGAAGGGGGAACTAAGAGGCAAAAAAATTTTAGACAGGAGGACTATAAGGAAAAACAGGAACCAGCTCTAGCCTATGATCCTCCCCCATATGTGGGAGGGGTTCCAGGCACGGGTAGAACTTTTAACTCTGAAGCTTGGAGGGCTGCCCATGTAGAGTTGGGGCTTACCTGTCCTGTATTCCAGGACAATAATGGGGGAAAATATCAGGAACCCATAGACTTTAAAATGATAAAGAATATAGCAGAATCTGTCTGCACTTATGGTGTGGATGCTGCTTTTACTATCACCCGCCCAAATATAGGGGCTCAATAGATTCTGCATGACCCCCTTGGACTGGGCCGGTTTAGTGAAAGCTTGTGTTTCCCCGGGTAAATATTTAGACTGGAGAACCTTCATGTTAGAGGGGGCCAATGAACAGGCTGCACGCAACCAAGCTATGGGCAAACCTGCCTGGGATGTGGATATGCTTCTGGGGCAGGGTAGATTTGCCAATCAGCAAACAGGCTTTCCATTAGAGGTTTATGAACAAATTAATCAGATCTGCATTGCTGCCTGGAAAGCACTTCCTAATAAAGGAGAAGTGTGAGGTAACTTAACAAAAATTGTCCAAGGCCCCACAAAAACTTTTTCAGATTTCGTGGCTAGAATGGTAGATGCAACAGGGAAGATCTTTGGGAATGCTGATGCAGCTATGCCTTTAATTAAACAATTAGTATATTAACAATGTACAAGAGAATGCAGAAATGCAAATAATCCATTTAAAAGCAAAGGCATAGAGGCATGGATGAAAGCGTGTAGAAAAATAGGCGGCCCATTAACAAATGCAGGCTTAGCCGCTGCTTTCCTTCAACTTTCTAACAAAACTTCCTCCGGAAATAGGAGGTGTTACTCTTGTGGACAAGAAGGACATTTCAAGAGAGAGTGTCCTAGTAAACATAAGGCAAAAAGGACAAATAACGCTCCTCCAAATCACCTCCTGGGAATGTGTCCTAAATGTAAGAAAGGAAAACATTGGGCTAATAAATGTAAGTCCATAAAAGATATCCATGGCCGGTTTATTGAAAGGACTGATTCAAAAAACGGTTGGAAGGGCCCCCGTCCTCAGGGCCCGCAAATATATGGGGCCACAAAGGAAGTAACCAGGCCAGACGAGTATTGGCCGTCTCTGAGACACCCCAAGAGCCCAAGAGAGCCACTAAAGGTTCCGCAGGAGTTGACCTCTGTTCCGCCACCAGACTCATTTTAACACCTAAAATGGGTGTTCAGGTGATTGACACTGATTTTAAAGGATCTCTGCCACAGAACACTGTAGGTTTGCTCATTGGGCGAGCCTCTTCAATCTTACAAGGTCTTCATGTCTTTCCTGGAGTGATTAACCCAGATGCGGTGGGTTCTGTTAAAGTCATGGTGGAAGCTCCAAAAGGCATTGTGTCCATCTCCCCCAGAGATCGGATTGCTCAGCTGCTCTTGCTGCCTAGCCTACATAAGCATTTTAAAGCTGATGCCATTAATAGAACTAGTGAACAGATTGGGAGCACAGAAGGGAATAGTGCCTATTTAACTCTAGATTTGAACACACGCCCTTTGGTAACTTTAAACGTAGAAGGTAAACCTATCCTGGGGTTAATGAATACAGGGGCAAATCGTAGTATTATCTCTAAAAAAAATTGGGCTAAGGGGTGGCCAGTCCAGACTTCTGATCATTCACTCAGAGGGCTTAAATATTCTCAAGCTCCTCAAATTAGTTGTAGATCACTTTCCTGGCGGGACACTAAGGGGCATACTGGACAGTTTATTCCCTATGTACTTGAACTCCCGTTTTCTTTATGGGGACGGGATATCCTGAGTAATATGGGATATCAGCTCAGTAATATTTACTCTCCAGAGTCTCATCAACTGATGTTGAAAATGGGATTTAGACCTAATCTAGGATTAGGAAAAACTTACAGGGAAAAAAGAGTCCGGTGCCAGCCAGGAAAGATACAGGTGGAGAGGGTTTGGGTTTTTCATAGGGGCCACTGAGGTGCAGATACCCATTACCTGGAAAATGGAGGGACCAGTATGGGTGTCTCAGTGGCCTTTGCCCTCTGTCAAGCTGGCTGCAGCACATGAATTAGTTCAAGAGCAGTTTGATTTAGGACATATTAGACCTTCCACATCTCCCTGGAATACTCCAATATTTGTTATCAAAAAGAAGTCTGGTAAATGGCGTCTGTTACATGATTTAAGAGCAATTAATGCACAGATGCAGATAATGGGTCCAGTTCAGAGAGGGTTGCCGCTACTTTCCACTATTCCAGATCACTGGAGAGTCATGTGTATAGATATTAAGGATTGCTTCTTTTCTATTCCACTACATCCTCGAGACTCAGAGCGCTTTGCTTTCACCCTCCCAGCCTGCAATCATGAAAAACCTGATCTCCGATTTGAGTGGATAGTGTTGCCTCAAGGCATGGCTAAAAGTCCTACTTTATGTCAGTTGTTTGTTGGTAAGACTCTTGAACCACTCAGGAAGAAGTTTACAGGGTTAAAATGTATTCATTACATGGTTGACATTTTATTAGCAGCTAAGTCGGAAGAGCTGCTTTCTGAAATCTATTCTAAATTAATTCGGCTTTTAGAACTGCGAGAATTACATATTGCTCTAGAAAAGGTTCAAACAGGAAGCATAGTAGACTTTCTTGGAGCAAAAATTTCCTCACAAGGTATTGCTCCCCAGAAAATAACTATTAGGACTGAGGATCTTCACTCATTGAATGATTTCCAAAAACTGCTAGGGGACATAAATTGGATCAGGAGTTATCTGCATATTCCCAATGTTGATTTACTTCCCTTATATGACATCCTTAAAGGTGACCCTGATCTCTCTTCTCCTCGGAAATTAACTCTTGAGGCCAAATTGGCACTCCAGAAGGTTGAAAAGTCTATTCAAAATGCCAGTCTTACTAGATTACAAGAAAATAAGCCTGTGCAGCTTTGTGTATTGCCCACACTCAGGCAGCCAACTGGAGTTTTATGGCAAGAAGGTCCATTGTTGTGGATTCATCCACATGTTTCTCCTGGACGTTCTTTAGAACATTACCCTGATGCTGTCGCCTCTTTAGCTTTACTTGGCATTCAGCAGAGTATTCAGTTTTTTGGCATTCTTCCAAACTCCATAATTTCTCCCTATACAACCAAACAAATTCAGATACTCAGTGCTACTTTGGACAATTGGGCCATCTTGAGATGTTCCTTTCCAGGGGAAATTGAAAATCATTTTCCCTCTCATACACTCTTTGCATTTGTTAAGGAACATCCGATTATATTTCCCAGAATAACATCTACTGTTCCTTTGTTGAAGGCATCGAATATCTTTACTGATGATTCTAAAACAGGTATAGGAGCCTATGTTATTGATAGTCAGTTCCCCGTCCAACATCAATTTGAACCAGGAAACCCACAATGGGTGAAGCTACAAATTGTCATTAAGGTTTTTGAGAGTTGTCCTTTTCCTTTTAACCTGATATCAGATTCTAATTATGTAATAGGAGCACTTAAGGTGTTGGAAACTGTAGGTGCCATCAATCCTAACAACAAAGTTTCATCTTTATTTACTCAGTTACAAAATTTGATTTTGGGCCATTCTGCACCCTTTTATCCTGTACATATAAGAGCTCATACGGCTCTCCCTGGACCTATTGTTGAGGGAAATGCAAGGGCAGATGCCGCTACCCACACAATTTGTTTTCTTTCTTCTCTTGACAGTGCTCGAGACTTTCATAATAAGTTTCATGTTAACTCCCAAACACTTCGTAAGCGCTTCTCTATTCCTCGAGCAGAAACAAGACAGATTGTCTTAGATTGTTCCCATTGTGTTCCATTTCACCATCTCCCTTCTCTTGGTGTTAACCCCCGAGGCTTGCGACCTCTTACGGTTTGGCAAATGGATGTTACTCATATTGCAGAGTTTGGTTTCCTAAAATATGTTCATGTCTCAGTAGATACTTTTTCTGGAGTTATGCATGCCTCTGCTTTGGCAGGAGAAAAAGGTCATCATGTCATCTCCCATTGCCTAGAGGCTTGGGCCACCTGGGGCCTTCCATGCTCCTTGAAGACAGATAATGGGCCGGCATACACTGGTCAACAATTCACCTCTTTCTGCTCCACTATGGGAGTGCAACTGACTCATGGCTTACCTTACAACCCCCAAGGTCAGGGAATCGTGGAGAGAGCTCATAGAACGATTAAAGAACTTTTGCAAAGACAAAAAGGGGAAATAGAAGCAAGCCGTACTCCTAAAGAGCGTTTGTCTTTGGCTCTTTTTACCATTAATTTTTTAACTTTGGATGCACATGATAATTCTACAGCTGATAAACATTGTTCGCCACCTGCCCCCCCTTCCTTAGGGAAAGTGAAGTGGAAGGATGTGCTTTCAGGCCAGTGGTATGGACCTGATCCCATGCTGATATGGGCACGAGGTTCTGTTTGTATTTTTTCCACAGGATCGAACGGAACCGCTTTGGGTGCCTGAGCGACTCGTGCGTAGGATACCTGGGAGTCTGTTAGCCTCGACTTCAGCTAAAGGTGTGAAGGAACAGAATAAAAAATCTACTGATCCTGTGGTGTCTGGTCCTGATGATCCAATGGGCCAGTCAAAAAGTGTTGGAACGGTAGTAAATCTGTTACTGTGATTGTAAAGGTACCCACCTTTGTACCTGTCCCAGTGTAGGTCAATCCAAATAATTTTCCGTTGGTGCACCTCTTCAGAGAAAAGAGAGACTTTAGCATTACCGCAGCCATAATAACTGCTATTGCTGTCTCTGCTGCTGCAGCCACTACCGCTGCTCTAGCCATGACCAATCAAGTTCAAACAGCACAAACCATTAATCAAGTCATACAGCAAACTGCACAGGTGCTGGAATCCCAGGACTGCATCAACAAACATATCCTATCAGGGATCTTGGCGGTGAATCAAAAAATCGATTTACTACAAGTACAGTTGGATGAACTTATCAACATTGCTCAAGTTGGATGCATCGGGAATCATAAACACATGTGTATAACTCCAGTAAGATATGAAGAAGCAAAGAATCAAAGCCACTTGATTTCTGCCTTTCTTGCAGGCAATTGGTCCCTAGAAGCTGAAAAGTTAATGAATCAACAATTATTGCAGATTGCGATTTTAAATGACACCCGTGTTGAGCCTGTTACTTTGAGTCAGTTATCTAGCTGGCTCACCTCTGCCTTTAGTTATTTTAAAGAATGGGTTAATGTGGGGATCTTTGGATGTATTTGTTTTGCAGGCACTTGCCTTTGCCTTTGGCTTATTTACAAGCTAAGAGTGCATCAAGCACGTAAAAAGGCGGTGTTAATTCAGGCTGTGTTGGCCATTAAGCAAGGGGTGTCACCTTCTGTGTGGTTGGCTAATCTGGCACAAAAATAAGCGGCATTTTTAGTATATCTCTGTTAAAGTTAAAATTATCATTTACGCTAGGTGTCTGCAGGGTACTGCTGTAATTACTATGTACTTTTCTTTGAGGACTGTGTATTTGCATCCTGGGAATTTCTTGTACTAATTAAAGCTTCAATTGTCTTGTAACTTCCACCTTTGATCTTGAGCTATAACAATGATGTTGGAGGAGAGAACTGTTACTATGTGCCTTGTGTTCATTATGATGCCCCTGTATTGTGCAGCATTGGCAAGAAGGGTGATGTGTTTTCCTACCTCAGGCCCTTGCAGTTGCGCAAGCTGGATAAGCTCCCCCAAGTATGGTTTTCCATACCGCTATATCTTCATGGACGCAGGATGCGAGGCAAAGCACTGCACTTGAGAGTTTTATTTTGAACCTCAAGGAAGGCATGCCCTATTTCATGTGGGTTTGATGTCCACGTCCCACCCTACGAAAAAAGGCATCAGCTTAGGTGATGTCAGGCCCGGAGAAGGCGCCACTCTAGGACTGACGTTCACTATCTGCCACTTTTGCACAGTAGGATAGGGCCTCTACCTTCACCTGTGTTCATAAAATAAAGAAGGGGAAGTTGTGGCGAGCCGCCATGCCGCCATGATAAGATGGCGCTGGTTTCCGTTAAAGCCTGAAGTAAACAAGCCCATTTTTGGTTGTGCCAACTGTTACATGTGGGAGCACCTATGAACATAGGCCAAGTGGCAGGAGTAGATTGGCTATTGCAAGAGTATAAAAGTGTACAAATTTGGTTCAAGAAAGTAGAAAAAAATCCATGGTTGTATAGTAATAAGGTCCTAATTGAACTGCTGAAGAAAGATTCCTGTGTCGTGCTTTCTTGCGGGCGAGGGACACAACAGCCCAGGACTCCTTCTGCCTGCATGAAAGCAAATGCCAGCATGGCACTCTCCTGAGAGACTCAGGAATGTTAAATCTACATCCAATCTGACAAGAATCACCACATATAGCCTTCACCATTGCCAGGTTGATGAATTCTCACCAATATCATGTCCAGAGTGAAATCTGGAAAACCAGTTATGAGCTTTTTAAGAAACTGTGACAGGGTATTTTAACAGCAGATTCTAAGCTATTACAGGGATGGTTAATAATGGAGGGTGTAAAGAAATAATTGTAAAATGTGTAGGTGTGCTTTGTGTGTTTATAACCTAAGTAGATTGCTCACTGTAGAAAAACAATTACAAAAAGAAAGAAAGAAAGAAAGAAAGAAAGAAAGAAAGAAAGAAAGAAAGAAAGAAAGAAAGAGAAAGAATGAATGAAAGAAAGAAAGAATGAAAGAAAGAAAGAAAGCCCCTTCCTGGGATCCCACTTTGTCAGTACACTAAACTTTCTTTAATTCAGAAGGGGGAGCAAGTTGAAAAGTGCAGGGGCATCCAGAATTCCATCCAGTGCTTGACAAAGATCCTTTGGAGGATGTTTGCAAAGGGTCATCCTAAAGGGAATTGCTGAATGTTTTGCTCCAGAGCGTGGTGTTTTTACTGCTGTGTTTTTCTGATAATATAGTAATCATTTCAGTCTGAATGGATTGCTTAAGGGGATGAGGGGAATACAACAAAAATTCCAGAAAATATTACCTAAAATCTGAAAGACAATGGGTCTTTACCACTAACAAAGTTAAAAACAATTTTTGCAACAATGCAATGAGTCCCTGAAAGCCTCTGGAGAAAATAGATATAGATCTGCCTTTGTCTCTAACAGGCTGGTTAAATTCTAACGATGGTTTTGTTTATATGTGGTGGTGGGGTAAAAGAATAAGGTTTCACAACATTCCTTCCTTCCTACAAAGAATAGGTCACCCCTATAATAAACGTTGGTGCACAATGCCATATTCTGGAAAAAAGAGTTACATAAGACAAGGCAATCTATTCAGTAAAAAAACTTGGCCATGAGAACCATTGCAACCGCTGACCTCCTGTAGCCCTTAACTCAGCAATTTACATATTAACCAAATGGACCTAGTAGAGATGGTCACATGAGATTGATAACGCCATTTACCGATGACGAGTTCTGCTCCTTCTAATGTTGAAGATTGAACACTAGAGAAGCACGCCAAGGCAAAAATATTAAGCAGGTTTATTTAAAGGGAATAATACAGACTTCTCCTGGCCGGGAGAAGGGGGCCATGGCTGATGTTCTAAAAGTCCCAAGAAGTGAGTGCACCCTACATCTTTTATAGGTTAAAGTCTCTTTTGTTCTCCAGTTCTCTCCTCCCTTATCTCTCTTCTTCCTGCCTATGTGACTAGGCCTGGTTTTGCATTACTGAGAAACCATGGGCAGGGGGAGGGCCAAGGTGATTCAGGCAGGTAAGGGCCCAGGGGGCATTAATTAGCAGCTCCTTGCTTGCAGTCCTTGATAAAGGCAGGTAAATTTGGTAATCAATGGGCTCCGGAGATCCTTGACATTCCATTCTTCCAGGGGCAGTCTCCAACTTCCAGAGGCAGATGGCTTCATGGCTTTGTTTCCTTGAATTGACCCGATTTCCTATTTCTACACTAACTACCTGTCCTTAATTCTGGCTTCAAGATTACTTGTCTATCGCTTTAACTGCAAGAATAATAAGAAGTCTTAGGTCACGTAGAGTTTAGATATTAAGGAAATAAACATTATATTAGCTCATTGATGTAGTTAGGTATTCTTAAAACAATTGTGATTAGGTAAGGGTAATCTGTAAGTTTACTGTTTTCTCATAATCTTTCGGTTCCTTGTTAAAAACAATTTCTGCCTATGCTTTGGAAACTTCTTTAATATTAACCACAAGACTGCCATTACAGCCTGAAGAAAAATGTATATAAACCCAGCCTCCCCCAGAATAAAGTGGGAATGATTGCACCAGAACTAGAGTCTGTGTCTTTCATTCTCCATCCATTGCTGACGCTGTCTGCCCATGACCAGTTTGCCTGTGTGGATCCTGTTAGTTAGATGTAAAGGGGAGCAGTTTTGGTTCGTCGATAACTCCCAGAAAAGATGCTCCACAGATACAGGTCTCACACGAGGAACTTTTATTCAAGCGGACAAAACGTGTCTGCTCAGGGGAAAGGGGAAAGGGAAAGAGCGAGCAGAAGATGGTGCACGGTTCTTTGTATTGGAATTTCGCGGGCTGGGAGGAACCAATCACGGAGGAGAATTATTACAGACTGACTGATGGACCAATGACATATTGGAACGTAATGTGGGAGGCAGGAAGGTTACAGCGATGTAAGCCGGATATTCCTGTAACGGGAAAGGCGGGCTTAACGGCAGATTGACAGGTGATGCCTGTAGCGGAAGAGGAAGGTTGCTTTATACCTAACATTCCCCCATTTCCTTTTTTATAGAAAATAAAATTTTTTGGGTGGGTACATGGATGGTCAGTCCTCTGTAATTACTTCCTGCTGGGGTGTGGATGTAGAGCTGGTATCATTGTGACAGGGAGAACTGGAGACTTGATAGTTTCTCTGGAGGCACATTTGCAGCCAGGCTCCAATCCTGGAGGCACATCTGCAGCCAGGCTCCAATTTTTGTGAAATCCTGATATTTCTGCAATACAGGTTGATTAATTGACATGGAAGTAAAAGACAGGGGGTGGAAGAACTGAGAAGTTGTTCCCATAACAAGGCCTAGCAAAGGCTAGAGAGGACAGGCCTTCATTTGGGAGCTTCAACATTGTCTAGGTCATCAGGAATGTGAACACAACATTTAGTACTAGCAAACATAGATTAAGCCTATTTGTGTCTGTAGGCCTTAAGCTGACTAAAAACAGAAATTCTGACTCTAGCAGTTTCTCTTGATAGTTACTATTATTTTCAAATGCTCAAGAATGGCTATACTTTGGTTTGTAACTGATTTGCTAGGTGTTTAAGATTAAACTGGTCAAAGTGACCTGTTCCTGTCTGTTAAAGAGTCAGCTGAGTTTCCACAGGGGTCACTCATAGAGAACTTAAGAGCAGTTTCTTAGCTCCATTAGTGCAATTGGTGAGGCAGGGTCTTTTCGATGACATGACTTTCCTTGAAAGCACCAGGGATGTCTCCCTTTTTCTGTGACCCTCCTCTGCAGCAGATGCACTGAGTCGCTTTTTCTCTAGCAGTCTCATCAATCTCCTTGCTCAGGAGGTTGTGTGACCCAGAGTTGCAAAGCTTTTTGGAGAAGTCCTCTTGTTTCCTGGGTTCAGGCTGACTTTGAGGGCAAGACCCAAATATGGAGGTTTTCTTGGCCTCTGCATTTAATTTCTATCTTTAAGTTTGATCTTAACCATCAAGCAAGTCAGTTTCACCAGTCATAATGTAAGAGTACTGGGCTTTAGCTTTAATGTCTATAACTTTACAGTTATTTACCCCCTTTTATCTAATTGGGGTTTACATTATCTGTTCTATAGGTGATGGCTTACTATTCCAAGTTAATATACGGTGTTCGCTCTTGAAGCAGTACTTCTGCAAAATATTGATCAGGCAACAATTAGAGTTTACAAGGAAAATACAAAATAGAATTACCAACAGTAAAACATTTAGTTTGTGCAATAGCTATCTTGAATTTTGGCCGAGTTCCATTTTTGCTACTGCATATTACACTCTTTCTTAAATGTTATTTTACATATACCCTATTGATGACAGGTCCTATAACAGAATATTAAATGATAGGGTTACCATTACTGACAAGTTTAATTTGGAGAACAGCAGCTTGATAAATTTTCTGCTTTAAATGCTTGCATACCTGAAAAATATGAACACATTTAATATACAAAGAATAATATTTTTAAGTGTGTTACTCCATGGAATAACCTTATAAATTAATTAGATGTCTCTAACAAACACATTTGAGTAATCCCATACATGTTGACTCCAATTCACTGATCTTATTGTAGAAAAACCAAGATATTAGACAAGTGTACCAATAGTATTTGCTGTCTCTTTTCTGTTGAAGAAAATTCCTAGAAAAGTTGATGTTAGACATTTTATAAACATTAATATTTTATTAGTTTGACCACTTAGAGACTTGTGAGTTAATTTTAATGACATTTTACTTTTATTAGTATACCCAATTTAAATTGAACCTCATTAAATCACGTGAATTAAAAATATTTGGATCCATTTTTAAAAATTTAATTTTTATGCACACTTATATTTAACACAAAAGTAAAGGCCTTGTAATATTTATCTCCTTTGCAATGTAAAAGATGTTCAAAAAATAACTCGAGTTGGATAAAAAGGACTGATCAAAAATCATTAACATAGGTCTTTAGGATCAAAATTGTGAGCTCAAAAATACAGCATTTAAGAAAAACAAAGTCCTGGAAGAAAAATGATAATGGTTATTAATTAAAGCATGAGAAAATGAGAAGGAAAGTAAAGGCGAAAGGGAGAAAAGAATTCTGAGTTGTAGCCCAGGAGAAATTTAAAATGGACACTTTTTTTCCTTGGGTTTGAAACTGGTCTCCTACTGAGCCTTTCTTCATTTACATTTCAATGTAACCCTTGACTGAGATCTGAATCTGAATGGGGCTAAAATGTTCTAGCAGAGACTTGATGCTTAGGACCTTTTAATTTCTTGAATCTGTAGGGAGAGCTAAGATAAGAAAGAAAAGTTTTGAAAATAAGGAATTAGCCAAGAGAATGTGTTCAGGTTTTACTCCCTCCATGTCAGCCTCCTCCAGTAAAGGAGTTAGAATGTGTGTACAAGACCGCATGGTTGGGGAACTTGGAGGGCTGAATGGAGGAGTGGAAGGAGAAACAGAATGAGGTGAACTCGGAAGGGAAAAAAAAGGTTAAAAGGTGGGGGAGAAGCCAAGAGAGGTTTAGCAAGAAAGAAAGGAAAAACAAGAAGGGGAAAAGTTCCTTTCCATTCACCAGGTTGCCCATATATGTACTTAATTATAACTAGCATAATTAGGCATACAATTTTACTTAGTATAAAACTAGAATTTAGGGTGTCATAAATAGACCATTCTGACTTACTATCTAAAGGACAATTTAGCTCTCATTCAGGGAATAGGTGAAGGGGTTTGAGATGGTTTAATAAGCATCTCAGGGGTGAGTTTGCTGTGTTGGATGTTTTGAATTTCATGGTAAGCTGAGACCCACCTGGGTAGTGGATTTGGCGTCCAAGAATCCACGGTACCAGGCAATGAGAGGTTAAAAACTATGATTAGGTCGTCACCCGAAATCACTGTTTAACCGGGCAAAAAGCCAAGAGAGCATTTGAAGACCTGGCCAGGGTTTTGGGAGGGAGACGTGCAAGAGGAGGGGTAGAAAAGCCGCAGAGCAGCGAGGGGGACTAGCAGCGGCAGAAGTGAGTAAACTTCAAACCCTGAGAAAGAATCACAGTACCATAAAACTCAGACATCCACCCAACAACTAAGACCAATTATGAGGACCAAGGAGGTACCCCCACACCTCAGCGGTTGAGTGGCAGGAGCCACGAGGGGTGAAGCTGCAGGGCGGCGAGAGATGAAGCCGCTGGGCGGGCAGCGAAAGGCTGCAAGCCGGCGGAAGGAGCTGGGGATTGGCCGCTTTATAATAAGGAGGGGGCTGCAGCGGACTGCAGGTGGAGGTGCGGGTAGTCGAGATGTGTTTAAATGGTCAGGGGCCTGCCTAAGGGGAACTCACCAATTTTGGAGTCCGGTGTTGTATGCAGAAAACTGGGCATCCAGGAAAATGGAAAGTGAGCCTGAATCTGCGGGCGCAGGAGAAATCTGATGGGGTTCCAATTGCTTAGTCAGCGGAAAAAAACACCCATCCCAGGTCTCTCGGCACCAGATGTTAGTTAGATGTAAAGGGGAGCAGTTTTGGTTCGTTGATAACTCCCAGAAAAGACGCTCCGCAGATACAGGTCTCACACGAGGAACTTTTATTCAAGCGGACAAAACGTGTCTGCTCGGGGGAAAGGGGAAAGGGAAAGAGCGAGCAGAAGATGGCGCACGGTTCTTTGTATTGGAATTTCGTGGGCTGGGAGGAACCAATCATGGAGGAGAATTATTACAGACTGACTGATGGACCAATGACATATTGGAACGTAATGTGGGAGGCAGGAAGGTTACAGCGATGTAAGCCGGATATTCCTGTAACGGGAAAGGCGGGCTTAACGGCAGATTGACAGGTGATGCCTGTAGCGGGAGAGGAAGGTTGCTTTATACCTAACAGATCCCATGGACTCCTGCTAGGGCTGGACCCCGGCAGAAGAGATCTTTTGGACAGAAGTTGCTATAAATGAGATTTATAGCACCAGAATATCAATACATTTTTCCTTTATTAGTATTGATAAGTATTAGTATAGAAGAGAAATAAGGTGTTGAAGTTTTGCAGAAATAATTTGTTAAGATTTTCTAAGATGTTGGGGTTTGCTTCTTGGTCCATAGGAGGGAACATAGCCACTGTGCTGCTCTGTTGATCACATTAGAGTCAGGTGAATCTCTATAAAGAACTATATTTGTCCTTTATTTCCCAGGCACCAAATGGATTGCTTCTGACCTCTAGTCCACTACTCTAGCTTACATTTTGGGAGCAGACATAGTCCTGTAGATTCTCAGAGTCCTGCATATTGAAAGGGCCAAATACTCTTTTTCAGGTGAGGGTTTGGTAATGATTTTGTAAACATAGAACTTCTAAGGGACACCATTCTATCAATTCTGCAGAGATTTAAGATGGTGGCTTCTGACTCATTTTGGCAAATATATTGATTTTACAAAGGGTATTCATAGGGACAAGGCTGCACATCCTTTTAGAGGAGTTATTTTTTTTTTTGAGGCAGAAATGGTGTAGTTATGTCAACTGTCCATAAGCGCCACAATTAGTTCTTGAAGTATTTTGTACACTTTAATTTGACAATGAAAACCAAAAATTTTTTTGGAAGTAGAAAATTTAAGAAAAAACATGATTATTCAGTTACTCAATGTACTGATTTGTTGAATGTTATGGCTAGGGATGCAAAAGTGAATGATCCCCCAAATCTCCTATCATACTAACAATCTAAGCATATTCTAATACTCACATAGTCTTGCCTCTCCTCGTGCCCCATAATCCATACACCAGTGATAAAATTTTCAGCCCAGGGATCAGTTATTACCAGTTTCCTCCTGAAGAAAAGACAGGCTAATTCTTTCCCTCAGGACACACACCTAGACTGTGGGTGTTGAGAAGTAAAAAAGGTTATTTGCAAGATTGTTGTCAAAAGGAGAATTAAGAATTCATTAGTCATTGATTTTTTCTAGGGTTGCATCTCCACATAGAAGTTCAGAAACACAGAATGTGACGGGATCAAGTCATGTACCTCAGGGGAGCCCAGATTCCTGTGCAGACAATATAGACCATACCGTAGGGCGCTGGCTTTGCAAGCGGAAAGGTCGGACTTAGAGTCCACAGTACCATGGGAATGGAAAAGAGAAAAAAGCAACAAGAAAACACACTGCTTCAGAGGGTGAAAACCTACTCTCTTCTCAACCTTTTATTTTGCTCCTGTCTTCTTCAACAGAATCAGCCCATTTAAACAACTATCCCTTTCACCTGCCAGCAATTTCCACTGATGCCTTTAAGCCAGGAGCTGCACTTGAAGGCAGCAGTGCATCCCCAGTCACCTAAATTTCCTAAGAGGATGTTTTCCTTATCATCTTTCAACTCTCATCATTTCAGAACTTACCACTCTCTCTGCAGTGTCCTATCCCCATCTTTTCCGAGCATATTCTCTTGATTGGCTATGTGCACCAGGTTGCAGTGGCACATAATGTAAATTGACCCCTCACAGGCCCATGCCATTTTTGAAGCTTTTTGGACACACTCCCAGACTGCCAGTGAATGGGACTTCCACGCTTGAGCACTTGCCATGTGAACCACCAGGTCAATTAGAAAACCAAATAGTGAAGACTAAAGACAGCCGCCCTGACCCTGATTTCCTTGTCGGTTATATTTTGTATTTCCTTGCTTATGGCTTGATGAAAAAATGGTAGGATTTGGGGCTGAATACATGTTAGTTTGTGCTGATAGCATTCAGGAGAATGGGGGAATTTACCATCCAATCTCCCACTAGCATTGGAGCTCAAGTGGCAAAAGGAAGGGAACCCTTGTAGAGACTCTTGTTTATTTTGAAGGATGTCCTCAATAGATGCACAGTAGTCCTGGATAAAACATATGCTGCTCTCATATTTTCCAGGTATCCGGGCTCTATTGGATTGTTCTTTGCAGGGTAAGGGCAAAAAAAAAAAAACAAAACAAAAACAATTCATCCCAAGAACTCACGATGAAAGAAGGAAACCAGAGCCATTAGGCGTGTTGAAGGTTGGGGGTGGGTTGAAGCAAGTAAAGCAAGGAAAAACATTTGACAATCTGCAAAAGCCTCTGGTACAAGTTTTCTGCTCTGTAAGCCTGATCCCACATTGAGATATTCTTGAACCACTCCTGTTTTGATATTCAGTTTTGGGTCTTGACATTTGCCCTTTTGCATAGCTCTTTCTGTTTACATTCATGATGTTGTGGTGCCTTCTTTATTTTGAGAGCAAGGTTTAGTGCTGCATATTCCAAATTCAACTCATTTAAACTTTAGATCAAGGCCACATATCCTGGGTTTTAAAGAAAGCCTTTTCTCATGGTTCTTGGGCAAGAAAAGCTATGAATCAGCATGTGTCTAATCAGCTGTCATTTGAGAGCAACAAGTCACAGCCATGCATTTGCAAGGCTTTTGAGGTCCTTGGAAGGAGCATTCGGGTCTGTAATGATGGATGCTAACAGAATGAACTGGCAAGAACTACTTCCAGTACTTGTAGAGTATGTTGAACCTGAAGACATTTCGTGGAATTTGAGGGTGGACGATGATGACCGTCTAGTTTTAGAATGTCTCTTCATTGAAGTAGGCTTTCAGCACCCACAGCCTTGTGTTTTTGGTGCCAACACAATATTCTTGTTCTCCCTCTTTAAATATTCATCCTGGAAGCTTTTCATCTTAACCTTTTGAGCACAGTGCATGTTCCAATCTGTTGTAGTGGCACCTGGTGCTGTGTTCCTCCTGCCAGCAGTAGGCTCTTCTATGATCCACTGACTTGTATTCAGCATCCTATCAGGACTGCGAAGAGGACTGGTGAAAATTTTCCACTGGACCTTGTACCAGGCTGGCACTAGTCTGGTAAAGAGAAAGAACACAGGTGTGAACACAGATAGACCAGTCATATCTGCATCTCAAGGTGAGTTGAGGTGACCATGGAATTGGTCAGCAGGTAAATTTCTGACTGCATCTTAGTTCTGAGGTCACAGCCAAGGCAGTGTTGTCTTGCAGATGTAGTGACCACAGAATATCTGTTCTGGCAGGTGAGAACCATCCTATCCTCTGACCAACTTCCTGACTGAATAACTCCCACAACACCACTTAAGCCTTCAGAAGATGAATCCACCTTCACCTAGAAGACCCACTTCCCATGTTCCAGATATCACCTTCCTGAAGTTTCAAGGAAAAAGGGAGCAACCAGCAAGGTTGGGTGTGAAGGGTCCCAATTCAGAGACCACTTAACCCACCATGCTCACTGCATGCTGCACTGCCATGAGCAGCTGTACCAGGCACCATTCTGTGTGGTTGCTAGGGCACTAGACTAGTTTCCTGACTAGGATATTCCGGGTGTGCCCTGTCATAGAGAAGAGGGTTAGAAAGGAGAGAGCCCTGCAGCCAATGCTCAGCTTGGGCATCCACGTGTCGCCAAGCACACCTCCCCCCAAACAGGCCCACTGGAACTGGTGGGGGATGACTGCCTGCTGTCAGGATGCCATGTGTAGCCAAACGAGTGAAGCAACACCTAGCAGACCTAAAGTTTACTGTGAGCTGTCAGGCTACAGAGGAGTTCCTTGTCCTGCGTGGTCCTGGTGGGATCCAAAGACCACGGGGCTGTGTTCTCCTGGCTGAAGAGGTTAGAATCACATTTTGGAAAACCTCAGTTCCCTGGCATTCACTCCCAACTTCTTTCCTCTGACCATCACAACTGAGCTGCTACTTGTTTTCAATCTTGGTCTGAAGCAGCCAGGAGCAGAACCTGCTCTGGTTGCCATGGGAACTTTGACACCATGGAGCTGTCAGGCCTTCCCTTTGTGACCTCAGGCAGAATCCGAGTGGTGAGCGCTAGGTCACCGGAGACACTCCTCAAATTCCATGTGCCTCAAGGATTCGAAAACCCCTTTGGAGAGAGAAACCAAATGTTCTTCCTACAGAGCCTGGTATCCTCTAGTCATTCACACCCAAAATCCCCAATACCTGCCCCTTCTACCTGATGAGAGGAGCTCTCCTATTCTTGGCTCACATGTCACAGGAGCATTGGTAACCAAATGAGGGGTTGTCCTCAGTGCAACTGAATGCAACTGAATGCAACTGAATCATTGAGAACTTAGGGATATGAATTTCAGCACTTTTCTCATGTAACGAATCTTGAGAGTGAAATCTAAAACCACCGAGAGGAAGATTGAAATTGGATGAGGAATGTTTCCTTGCTGCCAGCCATTATGGGTCCTGGAAATCCAGACCTTCAGTGACATCACCACTTACCTTTGCCTCTTTCTATTTCCAGTCATTGTCTGGCTATGTGGATGAGGCATTGCCTCTTTAACGGAAATGGCCCTTTGCCAGGAGAAACACCTTCCTCTACCTCACCCCTACCTGAGAAGATAGGCATGATCCAGAACCAGCACTGGCTTGTGCATTTTGCACTGAAATCTGCTGGGCAGAAGTTCCCAATTAAAGTGCCAAAGGAAAAGTGAAAATAGAAAATAAAAATCAAGGAAGGTGTCAGTAGACTGTTAATGTTATGGCTAGTGAAGCAATGGTGAATGTTCCCCCAAATCTCCTTTCATACTAACAACCTAAGCATACTCTAATGCTCACATAGTCCTGCCTCTCCTCATGCCCTGTCCTCCATACACCAGTGATATAATTTTCTACTCAGGAATCAGCTACTACTGGTTACTTCCTTAAGTAAAGACAAGTTAATTCATTCCCTCAGGACACACACTTAGACAGTGGTTGTTGAGATGTAAAAAACGATATTTGCAAGATTGTTGTGAAAAGGAGAATTAAGAATTCCTTAGTCATTGTTTGGCTTTGTCTAGGGTTGCATCTCCCCATAGAACTTCAGAGACACAGAACCTGATGGGATCAAGTCATGTACCACAGAAAAGCTGAGATTCCTGTGCAGACAATATAGGCCATCCCATTGGGTGCTGGCTTTGCAAGCAGAAAGGCCGGACTTCAAGTTCCTAGTACCATGGGAATGGGAAAAAGAAAAAAAGCAACAAGAAAAGACACCTCTTCAGAGGGTGCAAACCTCCTCTTCTCTCAACCTTTTTCTTTTGCTCCTTTCTTCTTCAACAGATCAACCCTTTTCAACAAATATCCCTTTCACCTGCCAGCAATTTCCACTGACTCCTTTCAGCCGGAAGCTGCACTCGAAGGCAGCATGCATCCCCAGTCATTAAGAGGATGTTTTCCTTCCCATCTTTCAACTCTCATCACTTCAGAACTTACCACTCTCTCTGCGGTGTCCTATCCCCATCTTTTTCCAGCACATCCTCTTCATAGGCTATGTGCACCAAGTTGCAGTGGCATATAATGCAAATTGACCCCTCACAGGCCTGTGCCATTTTTGAGGCTTTTTGGACACACTCCCAGACTGCCAGTGAACGGGAATTCCACACCTGAGCACTTGCCATGTGAACCACCAGGTCAATTGGAAAACCAAAATGTGAAGACCAAAGACAGCCGCCCTTATTTTCTTGTCGGTTATATTTTGTATTTCCTTGCTTATGGCTTGACAAAAAAATGGTAGTATTTGGGGCTGAATACATGTTAGTTTGTGCTGATAGCATTCAGGAGAATGGGGGAGTTTGCCGTCCAATCTCCCACTGGCATTGGAGTTCCAGTGGCAATAGGAAGGGAACCCTTGTAGAGACTCCTGTTTATTTTGATGGATGTACTGAATAGATGCACAGTAGAAGTGGATAAAGCATATGCTGTTCTCGTGTTTTCCAGGGATCTGGGCTTCATTGGATAGTTAGTTGCATGGTAAGGGAAAAAAAATACAAAAATCATTCAGCCCAAGAACTCACGCAGAAAGAAGGAAACCAGAACCATTAGGCGTGTTGCAGGTTTGGGGTGGGTCGAAGCAAGTAAAGCAAGGAAAATCATTTGACAATCTGCAAAAGTCCCTGGTACACTTTTCCTGCTCTGTAAGTCCGATCCCACATTCAGATATTCTTGAACCACTCCTGTTTTGATATTCAGTTTTGGGTCTTGACTTTTGCCTTTTTGAAGAGCTCTTTCTATTTACATCCGTGATGTTGTGGTGTCATCTTTATTTCAAGAGCCATGTTTAGTGCTGCATATTCCAAATTCAACTCACTTAAACTTTAGATCAAGGTTACATATCCTGTGTTTTAAAGAAAGCCTTTTCTCATGGTCCTTGTGCCAGAAAAGCAATGAATCAGCATGTGTCTAATCAGCTGTCATTTGAGAGCAGCAAGACAGAGCCATGAGTTTGCAAGGGCTTTGAGGTCCTTGGAAAGGGAATTTGGGTCTGTAATGATGGATGCATACAGAATGAACTGGCAAGAACTACTTCCTGTATTTTTAGAGTATGTTGAACCTCAAGACTTGTCGTGGAGTTTGAGGGTGGACGTTGATGGCCGTCTAGTTTTAGAATGTCTCTTCATTGAAGTAGGCTTTCAGCACCCACAGCCTTGTGCTTTCAGTGCCAACACAATGTTCTTGTTCTCCCTCTTTGAATATTCATCATGGAAGCTTTTCATCATAGTCCTTTGAGCATGGTGCATGTTCCAATCTGATGCAGTACCATGTGATGCTGTGTTCCTTGTGCCAGCAGTAGGCTCTTGTATGATCCACTGACTTTTATTCGGCATCCTACCAGGACTGCGAAGGTGACTGGTGGAAATTTTCCACAAGACCTTGTGCCAGGCTGGCACTAGTCTGGTCAAGAGAAAGAATTTAGGTGTGGACAGAGATAGACCAGTCATATCTGCATCTCAAGTTGAGTTGGGGTGGCCGTGGAATTGGTCAGCAGGTAAATTTCTGAGTGCATCTTAGTTGTAAGGCCACAGCCAAGGAGGTGTGGTCTTGAAGGTGTAGTGACCACAGAATATCTCTCCTTGAGTGTCAGTACCATTCTATCCTCTGACCGACCTCCTGTGTGAATAACTCCCACAAAACCACTTAAGCCTTCAGAAGATAATCCACGTTCAGCTAGAAGTTCCACTTCCCAGGTTCCAGATTTCACCTGCCTGAACTTTCTAGGAAAAAGGGAGCAACCCGCAAGGTTGGGTGTAAAAAGTCCCAATTCAGAGACCACTTAACCCACCGTGCTCACTGCATGGTCCACTGCTTTGAGCAGTTTTCACCAGTCATCATTCTGTGTGGTTGCTAGGGCAGTAGACTAGTTTCCTGACTAGGACATTCTGGGTGTGCCCTGTCCTAGAGAAGAGGGTTAGAAAGGAAAGAGCGCTGCAGCCAGTGCTCAACTTCGGCATCCATGTATGGTTAAGCACACCTCCCCCCAAACAGGCCCACTGGAACTGGTGGGGGATGACTGCCTGCTGTTAGGATGCCATGTGTAGTCAAACGAGTGCAGTGATGCCTAGCGGACCTAAAGTTTACTGTGAGCTGTCAGGGTACAGAGGAATTCCTTGTCCTGCGTGGTCCTGGAGGGACCACAGGACTGTGCTTCCTGGCCAGAGAGGTTAGAATCACATTTTGGAAAACCTCAGTTCCATGGCACTTGCTCCCAACTTCTTTCCTCTGACCATCACAACTGAGCTGCTACTTGTTTTCAATCTTGGTCTGAAGCAGCCAGGAGCAGAACCTGCTCTGGTTGTCATGGGAACCGTGATGCCATGGTACTGTCAGGCCTTCCCTTTGTGACCTCAGGCAGAATCCAAGGGGCCAGCGCCAGGTCACTGGAGACACTCCTCAAACTCCATGTGCCTCAAGGATCTGAACACCCCTCTGGAGAGAGAAACCAAATGTTCTCCCTACAAAGCCTGGTATCCTCTAGTCATTCACACCCAAAATCCCCGATGCCTGCCCCTTCTACCTGGTGAGAGGAGCTCTCCTATTCTTGGCTCACATGTCACAGGAGCATTGGTAACCCAGTAGTGTGGGATTGTCCTCAGTGTAACTGAAATCAACTGATTCATTGAGATCTCAGGGATATGAATTTCAGCCCTTTTCTCATTGTAACAAATCTTGAGAGTGAAATCTAAAACCACTGAGAGGAAGATTAAAATTAGATGAGGAATGTTTCCTTGCTGCCAGCCAATATGGGTCCTGGCAACCCAGACCTTGAGTGATATCACCACTTGCCTTTGCCTCTTTCTATTTCCAGTCATTGTCTGGCTATGTTGATGAGGCATTGCCTCTTTAACGGAAACTGGCCTTTGCCAGGAGAAACACCTTCCTCTACCTCATGCCTACCTGAGAAGATAGGCACAATCCAGAACCAGCACTGGTTCATGCATTTTGCACTGCACTCTGCTGGGCAGAAGTTCCCAATTAAAGTGCCAAAGGAAAAGTGAAAATAGAAAATAAAAATCAAGGAAGGTGTCAGTAGACTGTGAATGTTATGGCTAGGGATGCAATGGTGAATGGTCCCCCAAATCTCCTTTCATACTTACAACCTAAGCATACTCTAATCCTCACATAGTCCTGCCTCTCCTCAAGCCCTGTCCTCCATACACCAGTGATATAATTTTCTGCTCAGGAAATCAGCTACTACCAGTTTCTTCCTTAAGTAAAGACAGGTTAATTCATTCCCTCAGGACACACACTTAGACAGTGGTTGTTGAGATGCAAAAAACGTTATTTGCAAGATTGTTGTGAAAAGGAGAATTAAGAATTCCTTAGTCATTATTTGTCTTTGTCTAGGGTTGCATCTCTGCATAGAATTTCAGAGACACAGAACCTGATGGGATCAAGTCAAGTACCACAGAAGAGCTGAGATTCCTGTGCAGACAATATAGGCCATTTAGTAGGGCACTGACTTTGCAAGCGGAAAGGCCAGGCTTGAAGTCCCCAGTACCATGGGACTGGAAAAAAGAAAAAAGCAACAAGAAAAGACACCTCTTCAGAGGGTGCAAACCTCCTCTTCTCTCAACCTTTTTCTTTTGCTCCTTTCTTCAACAACAGAATCAGCCCATTTCAACAAGTATCCCTTTCACCTGCCAGCAATTTCCACTGACTCCTTTCAGCTGGGAGCTGCACTTGAAGGCAGCATGCATCCCCAGTCATTAAGAGGATGTTTTCCTTCCCATCTTTCAACTCTCATCACTTCAGAACTTACCACTCTCTCTGCGGTGTCCTATCCCCATCTTTTCCCAGCACATTCTCTTCATGGGCTATGTGCACCAGGTTGCAGTGGCATATAATGCAAATTGACCCCTCACAGGCCTGTGCCATTTTTGAGGCTTTTTGGACACACTCCCAGACTTCCAGTGAACGGGACTTCCACACCTGAGCACTTGCCATGTGAACCACCAGGTCAATTGGAAAACCAAAATGTGAAGACCAAAGACAGCCGCCCCTAACACTGATTTCCTTGTTGGTTATATTTTGTATTTCCTTACTTATGGCTTGACAAAAAAATGGTAGAATTTGGGGCTGAATACATGTTAGTTTGTGCTGATAGCACTCAGGAGAATGGGGGAGTTTACCGTCCAATCTCCCACTGGCATTGGAGTTCCAGTGGCAAAAGGAAGGGAACCCTTGTAGAGACTCTTGTTTATTTTGATGGATGTGCTCAATAGATGCACAGTAGAAGTGGATAAAGCATATGCTGTTCTCATGTTTTCCATGGATCTGGGTTTTATTGTATTTTTCTTTGTAGGGTAAGGGTAAAAATACAAAAACCATTCATCCCAAGGACTCACGATGAAAGAAGGAAACCAGAGCCATTAGGCCTGTTGCAGGTTTGCAAGTAAAACAATGAAAAGCATTTGACAATCTGCAAAAGTCTCTGGTACACTTTTCCTGCTCTGTAAGTCTGATCCCAAATTCAGATATTCTTGAACCACTCCTGTTTTGATATTCAGTTTTGGGTCTTGACTTTTGCCTTTTTGCAGAGCTCTTTCTGTTTATATTCATGATGTTGTGGTGCCATCTTTATTTTGAGAGCTGTGGTAGTGCTGCATATTCCAAATTCAACTTGCTTAAACTTTAGATCAAGGTTACATGTCTTATGTTGTAAAGAAAGCCTTTTCTCACGGTTGTTTGGCCAGAAAAGCTATGAATCAGCATTTTTCTTCTTAGCTGTCATTTGAGAACAACAAGGCAGAGCCATGTGTTTACAAGTGCTTCAAGGTCCTTAGTAGGGTTATTTGGCTCTGTAATGATGGATGCTTACCGCATGAACTGGAAGTACTACTTCCTGTATTTGTAGTGTATGTTGAACCTGAAGAAACTTTGTGCAATTTCAGGGTAGAGGATGATGGCTGTATAGTTTCAGAATGTCTCTATTGAAGTAGTCTTTCAGCACCAGTCTTGTTCTTTCTTTGCCAACACAATATTCTTGCACTCTCTCTTTGAATATTCATCTTGGAAACTTTTCATCATAACCACTTTAGCACAGTGCATGTTCCAATCTGTTGTAGTGCCACATGATGCTGTGTTCCTTGTGCCAGCAGTAGGCTCTTGTATGATCCACTGACTTGTATTTGCCAGAGCTGCTAAGAGGACTGTTGGAAATTTTCCACAGGACCTTGTGCCAGGCAGGCACTAGTCTATTCAATGGAAAGAACACATGCATGAATGCAGATAGAGCAGTCATATCTTCATCTTGAGATGTGTCAAGGTGGCCATGAAATTTGTCAGCAGGTAAATTTCTGAGTGTATCTTAGTTGTAAGGCCACTCCCATGGAGTTGTGGTCTTGCAGGTGCAGTGACCACAGAATATCTCTCCTGGCAAGTCAGCACCATCCTATCCTCCATCCGAATTCCTGAATGACTGATTTCCAGGACACTAGTAATCCCTTCACTAGATGCATCCACCTTCCCCTAGAAAACCCACTTCCCAGTTTCCATCTTTCCCCTGGCTGTACTTTCTAGGAAAAAAGTGGCAACCTGCAATATTTGGTGTGAAATATCCCAATTAAAGATCCCTTTATTCAACATGCTCACTGCATGCTCAACTGTGCTGAGCTCTCACCCACCATGATTAGGTGTTTTTGCAAGGGCTGTAGGCTAAGTTCTTGCCTGGGATAATCTGAGTTGCCCAGACTTGGAGGAGCACGTTTGGAAGGAAATAGGGCTGGAGCAGGTGCTCAACTTAGTGGGGATCCATGTGTCCCCAAGCACAGCTCCACCCAACCAAACCCACTGGGAATAATGAAGGATATGTGTTTACTGTCATGATGCCCAGTGAGGCCAAACAAGTGCAGTGATATGTAGCATACCTGAAGTTTAGTGTGAGCTGTCAGGCTTCAGAGGAGTTCCTTTTGCTAGCTGATCCTGGAGGGATCCATGGACCATGAGGCTCTGCTGTCCTGGCTGAAGGGTTTAGAATTCCATTTTTTAAATTGTCAGTCCCTGACACTCACTCGCTTCTTCTTTCCTCTGACCATTACAACTCTGCTGATGCTTTTCTTCTCTCTTGGTCTGAAGTGACTAGGAGTGGAAGCTTCTCGGGTAGCCATGAGATCCATGAAGCCAACGTGCTCCCAGGCCTTTCCTCTGTGACCTCTGGCAGAATCTGTGCAATGATTGCCAGGTCTTCGGAGCCACTCATTAAATTCCATGTTGCTGAAGACTTGGAAAACCCTCTGGGGAGAGAAACCAATACTTCTCTGAGTGGAGCCTGGAATCCACAAGTCATTCACAACAAATCTACCAGAGGCTCGCCCCTTCCACCTTGATAGAGGAGCTTTCCCTTTTTTGCTCTTTTGTCACGGGAACACTGGTAATGAAGAGTCATTTTACTCAGTGAAATTGAATGCCACTGAATCATTAGGAGATCAGAGATTTGAATTTCAGCCCTTCTTTCACTGTAAGAATTCTTGAGAGTAAAAGCTACAAACATACCGAGAGGAAATTTGAAATTGGATGAGGAATGTTTCTTTCTGCCAGGATATATGGGTCTTGGGAACCCAGACCCCGAGAGTCATCACCATTTGATGTTACCTGTTTATATTTCCTGACATTGTCTGGCTAAGGTAATGAGGCATTCCCTCATTTAAGGAAACTGGCCTTTCCCAGGAGAAACACCTTCCTCTACCAATTTCCTACCTAAGATAATAATCAAGATCCAGACACAGCACTTGCTTGTGCATTTTGCACAGTACCCTGCTGAATAGAATTTTCCAAAGTAAAATGTCAAAAGAAAAATTAAAAAAAAAAAGATCAAGGAAGGTGTCAGTAGATTGTGAATATAATGGCTGGTGATGCAATGGTGAATGATCCCCAAAATCTCCTTTCATACTAACAATCTGAACATATTCTCATAGCCACATACTCGTGCCTCTCCTCTTGCCCTGTCTTCCATGGATCACTGATATAATTTTGTGCTCGGTTATCAGCTACTACCGGCTTCTTCCTTAAGTAAAGAGGGGATAATTCTTTCCTCAGGACTCACCCATAGACTGTGGTCTTGAGATGCAAAAAAATGTTATTTGCATGATTTTTGTGAAAAGGAGATTTAAGAATTCCTTAGTCTTTGATTGGCTTTGTCTAGGCATGCTTTTCTGTATAGACCTTCACAGACACAGGCCCTGGGGGGATCACATCATGTACTTTAAAGGAACTTTTCCTTTGTTGATGATATAGCCCATGCAGTAGGGCACTGTCTTTGGAAGCGGAAAGGCAAGGTTTCAAATCTCTAGCACAAAAGGAGTGAAAGAATCGAAGGGAAAACACTTCTGAGTGTGAAAACTTCCTATCCTCTCAACCTTTTTCTTTTTCTCCTCTCTTATTCAATGAAATCAACACTGTTCATCAACTACCAGTTCTACCTGCAAGCAATTTCCATGGATTCCTTTCAGCTGGGAGATGCACGAAAAGGAAACAGTGCATCACTAGGCACCTGCATTGCTTAAGAGTAAGTTCTTCACATCTTTCATATCTCAATAGTTCAGACTTTACAGCTCACTCAAGAATATGCTATTGTTGAGAACAAGGTCACATCTGTGCAGCCATGTTGTATGAACAAGCCATTTCAGGAACTGGCCCATAACCCCCCCCCAGGAAAGAGTGTGTAGGTGCTACACTCAATAGCCAATACAGGACAAACAGGACGTACTGGGCCCCCAGTGTTTATCAATGCTCTCAAGAGATATGTGTCCAAAAAATGGGTGAATGCTGGGGAACCTTATCTATCAAGGACAAGGAGGCATAGCCCATCCTCCCTTCTTCTTTCAGGGTCATTCAGTTCTGGTGGGACCCAATGAAAATCAAATAGATTGGCAGAAACCAACCAAAGAGGACAAATGTTTAGCTGTTCAAATATGTACCAATAATGTACAAGTCTTTGTGTATGAGTGCTTGAAATTCTCTTATAGTGTTTTCTCACCCCTCAGGACCACTCCCCACTCAGCCATTGTAGTAGTCTGTGAGGCTGGTTGTGATACAAGCTCAAGCTTGCAATAAAACCTTATTGTGTGTCTTGCATTAATGTGAGTGCACTTTGACTCTCTGGGGATCAGTTGATATTGAACCCCAATATTTGGGGGCTCATCTGGGATAAGATCATCTGACTCTGCCCCAGGAGACACAAATGGCCCATGGCACCAAGGTTTCTAAGGAGATTTCACAGGAGGATTGGCCAACCCCATTTTGTGGGACACATATCCCCATTTGAGTTTGGTTGAGAATTCTCGTTTGGTGGAAGGAAAGGGTACGAGCAACCCTGGAGTTTTCAGTGTTGGAAGTCATGGGAGACATCCCCCTACAAACAGGAGTCACACCGACGTCCCCAGTGGATGCGGTTTGGGTGACTTTCAGGTAAGAATCCTTCATCTGATTTTGGTAGTGTGAATGAGAAGGGCATTGCACCTGTGAGAGTGGTGTATTTGACCGGCCTGTGAATGTTGGAGAGCCCTGTGAAAACTTGTTTCACTGCATGTATTGCCTTCCTTGTTCTTTTTGGTCTGCTTGGTCTTTTTCTCCTCATTATTATGGGACAGGCTCAGGTAACTCCTAAGACTTTCCTTCTGAGTCACATCTCAGAGGTCCTTGCCAGAGGATAAAACTTTGGTGTGGACCACCTAAAGAAGGGTAAGTTTACCACACTCTGCTCTGCAGAGTGGCCAACTTTCACCGAGATCTATGCCAAGTGAGGTAGGTAAGCTTCTTTCTCTATGCATCCCGTATCTCTTTGAGGTGCAGCTTTCTGTCTCTTTATTTTTGGAGGGTAAAATGGGCACCCATCAGCTACTTAAATGCAACTAGTGCAGCTGCCATCCTTCAAGACTCCTTCAAGACCGGGTGAGAGTTTCCCAGTCTAGGTAAGTTCCAATCACCTGCTCTGTACAGACCAGGCATGTTGGAATCTGCCAATGCCATTTCCTACTTTTCTGTCCAGGCCCAGAGCACAATTTCTGCCAATACAGTGTTCCTACTCCTGACTTACCCAGGATGCGTGGAGGTGGAGGAAGGGTGGGAACAACTGTGGGTTCTCTGGCCTAGGCTACTCTTGGGAAGACCCCAAAATTTCCTTCTTTGGACTCCCCCTCCCGACTGCCCTAAGGGTTATCCAGGGTGATCAGTAGGTGAATGACACTGAGGGAAAGGGCCAATTACCTTTGCCTCTGTATGGGCCATACAACACACCCCCCACATCCACTCCCTCCTGGATGTTTTCCCTTTTGCTCGCCAATCAAACATTAAGAATTCAGATGGTAGGATCAAGGGAAAGACATAGGACAATTATGAAAATGCCCAGGTTCCCTTTGTTCACATAGTTAGACTTCACTAGTCTATCTAGAGTCTCCCCATTACTGTTCCAGTGCTTTAATGTGCTCACTTTGTTCTCTTTAAGCTGCAAGAGAGAGGCATTTTAAAACCCCTCCCATGAGACCCTCCAAGCAAAGGATGTTATATGCCTAAGAACCAAGAAACATCCCCTCACCCTCTGGAGATTTCTTTAGTCTACCATCCTTGACATCAATAATTTCTACCATGAGAGTAGAAAGACTTGAGGAATTTCCTACTAAGGAAGGGAGTTCAAGGGGACCCTCACAACTTAAGACAGACAAAAATAAAGTTAGAGACATTTTTGGACGATTCTAATAAGTATTGAGATGTTTCAAAACTTACGCCAGGTATTTGACTTCACCTGTAAAATTATGCTATTAACCATCTAAAGCACAGGCAGTTCCGAGAAACCATACTAACTGGGATTCTAATGAGTAGGATGCCTAGAAAACTATTATGAGACCCTCAGTAAAATACTGCTATTTTCATGGAGAGACTCAGGAAGGCAATAAGAAAACAAACCACCCTGAATCCTGAATCAATAGAGGGTCACCTACTTTTGAAGTATACATTTTTCAGTCAGCCCCAAACATTTAGAGGAAATTACAAAATTTGGCACGTGGCCCTGATCAATCCTTAAATGAATCTTGCATATTCCATTTTTTAATAGAGATCAAAAAGAAAGAAAAGAGAACGTAAAGAAAAGAAAAAGGGTTTATTAAAGATCATTCAAAATGACAGAAACGTTTAATGCATTGCAATAGTCCATGCAATTCACCAATTTTAGGAGTTAAAAAGCAAACTGCCTAGTCCAAAACCTAAGAATAATGAAAGAGTAATTTCCCCCCACCCTGTAGTTCTTACTCTGTTTTCTGAAATTACAGCTGCTACTTGGTTTACTAAGTTAGATTTAAAAGATGGCTTTTTCTGTATATGCTAGACTCTGAATAGCAATTCCTGTTTGTCTTTGAGGAACTAGATAATGTTTCTAAACTCACCTAGACAGTGTTGCCCCATGATTTAGAGATGGCCCTCACCTGTTTGAACAAACCTAAGCTAAGGGCTTAACAAAGTTCAGAGATAAAACATCTGTAATTGTTCTCCAGTATGTAAATGGCATCCTTTATGTGCCTCACCCAGGAGGAATGTCAAAAGGCCATTGCAGAACTCCTAAACTTCTTAGCTGATAGGAATTATAAGATCTCAAAAAAAAGCTTAATTATGCCATCAACAGGTTAAATTCTACAGGAAAATAGCCACCATAGAACAATATTCTGCCCCATGAATATCAAAAAGGGACCTTACTTCAAGCTCCTGTCCTCAGCTTACCAATGAAGGAAGATTTAACTTGTTTGTTACAAAGGGGAAAATAAATTCTGGATAGGCACTCATAGGCAGCTCAATAGCCAATGGCATCTCAGTGTAGAGCTTAGCATAGTAGTTTCATTCTCAAAAGTAATGGAAAATAAAGTCTCATAATTTTCTTTGACATCTAAACCTGTTCTGATAGAAATGGCTAAAATGCCCTTGGCACAAAGTTTCTGCTAAAACCTGTCAGCTCAGCTCCTTCCAGATCTCAGTCAAGGTTTACATTGAAATGTAATTGAAAGCCTGAAGGCTCAGTAGGAGACTGGTCTCAAACCACCCCCCCACAAGAAAAAAGGTAAAAAGAGTCTTACCTGAACTCCAGCAAATATAAATTTTATGGTACTTTATTAAAGTAATTAACAGACATATCATTTTTTCCAGAATTCTTGTTTTTTTAATTGAATATTTTTGAGTTCATGACTTTTTGATCAGTTCTAGTTTTTTTATTCAACTAGAGTGTTTGAACATCTGTTGTAAGGAAAATTGCAGCTCAGCTCAGGACCCATGGTGACTCCGGCTCTTAAATCTGATGGAGCGGGTGCTTCGCATGCCAGGTCTGAGTTGTGGTCCAGCTATAGCACCCAGAAATCCACAACGAACACAGGACCTCATGCAAGAGGCTTTAATATGTGGACAACTAGAGCATCCACTCTGGGCCTAGAAAGAATGGAAAGAGAAAGATGGTATGGACACTTCTCCCAGTTATTGGAATCTCCCGGTTGGAAGGAACCAATAGTGGAGGAGAATAGTTGCAAGCTGACTGATGAACCAATAGCTAGCTGGGATGTTCAGACTGACAAGCTAGGATGTAATGAGGTAAGCAGGAAATGGCTATAGCATAGGCTGGAAATTCCTTCAGCATAAGGGGTGGGCAGAGCAGTTATCAGATTGGCAGGTTCGGTTGTGGTGCAATGGAAGGAGTGGGAGATCAGCTTTGTATTACATCTGTTACATTGCAATGGAAATTTACCTATAAAGTTAGAAGGCCTTTGATTTTGTGTTATTTGTATGTAGTGCAGTCTGACGTCTTGTTTTGTCTGTATCAAAATTGAGCTCTCCTAAAATTAAAATTTTAAAAATGGATCCAGATACTTTTAATTCATGCATTTTAAAAGGGTTAAATTTAAAGTGAATAAACTAATAAAAAGTAAAATGTCTTTGAAAATAACTCACAAGTCTCTAGGTGGTCAAACTAATAAAATACTGATGTTAATAAAATGTCTAATATCAATTGTTTCTAGGATTTTTCTTCAACAGGAAATAGATTGCAAATACTGTTCAGAACACTTGTCTGATATCTTGTTTTTTACAAAATAGCTGAATTAGAGTTAACATGTATGGGATTACTCAAATGTGTTAGAGACATCTGAATAATTTTTGAAGTTAAAATGCTAATTGTTAATTAATATTGAGTACTCTTTAACTCCTTAAATTTCACAGGGTAACATACTTAAACATTGTTGGTGTTTTTATAGGTTGTTAAATAAAAAGGGTTTAAAATTGCTTTGTGTCATTTCTAAACTAAAAACAAGGTTACTAAGAGTTATGTCCTAACAGGTACAATTCAATATACAAAGGGTTCCAAAAGTTTCAACTGTGTTTCAATTAGATTACTATAAAAAACAAAATATTTTATCTTACTAGAATGGATCAATTTATCTAAATTCAGAAATTTCTTAAGAGTTGTTTCAGGGGCTATAACTCAGTTGGTAGAGTACTTGCCTTGCAAGCACAAGGCCCTGGGTTCAAACTCCAGCACTGAAAAAAAGAGTTGTTTTAGAATGTGAACTAAAAGGGAATAACAAATATGAAAGAGAAAATAAAAGGTTCTAGATATGGAAATTTAGTGAAGAACAAAATTTTTCTGGGTAAAAAAAAGTATTTATGTGATGAAATACATGAGAGTTTGAGTAAGTGCTAAGAAAGTCTGTGTAAGTAAAGGACAAATTTCAAAAACTTTGCATGTAACTAAGTTGGTTGTATGTATGTGACACAGTTAAAGCTATTTAAGATTTATCCTAAGGTGAAATACTAATATTCTGATATAAACCAAAGTTTAATCTATATGTTAAAATGACAAGAATTTCTTAGAAACACTAATTCACTCTTAACTCTGTGTCTATTAAGTTTTATTCTTTAAAACAATTAATCTTAAAAAATTGGGGTTTATATGATTATGGTTAAAAAACTGTGAGAGTATTGTATTACATTACAGAGACTAAATTTTTCTTTAAAAACCAAATTTGGTAATATAAAATTGTCAAAGTAATTGTGAAATGGTCACTCTTTGTATATTAAATGTGTTCTTATTTTCCAGGTATACAAGTTTTTAAAGCAGGGAATTTATCAAGCTTCTATTCTCCAGATTAAACTTGTCTGTAATGGTAATTTTAAACTTATAAATAGTAAATTTTATTGGGAATTTATTTCTATCATTTAATATTCTATTATAGGATCTGTTATTAATACAGTATATGTAAAATTTGTTACTTTTACTTTGAGATGAAAAATTTCAAATGTAAATGTATTTCTAAAAGAGCCTGATTTGTTTAAAGGTTAATATTGTGAAACATGAAAACATTTTGCCACTTTGCCACACAAAAGGAAAATTAAAAGCTCTCTCAGGCTTTCTTTAATTCATGTTTTAGATATAATGTTAAATTGTGTTAACTAACGTTCAGATAGACCCAGGAATCAATATATGTAAACTACTTAAAATGATATTTAAGAAAGAAGCAAATATCAGCATCAGAATTAGAACACTTCAATGATGGAGACCTTAAACTGACTAAAATTTTCTGACTCTGGCAGTTTCTCTTGATAGTTATAAGGCAAATTTGCCTAAGAATTCTACACTGAAGCACTTTGCATGTGAACCACAAGGTCAATTGGAAAATCAACATGTGAAGACAGAAGAGAGCCACCTCTGTCCCTGATTTGCTAGTCAGTTTTATTTTGTATTGTCTTGCTTATAACTTGATGAAAAGTGGTAGGATTTGGGGCTGAATCCTTGTTAGTTTGTGCTGGTGGCATTCAGGAGGAGGGGAAATTTACCACCTACTCTACCACTATCATAGGAACTCCAGTGTCAAAAGAAATGGAGCATGTGTAGAGACTGTTCTTAACATTGATGAATGTCCTCAAGAGATGCACTGTAGAAGTGGGAAAAGAATATGTTGTTCTCATGTTTAACACTGGATTGGAAATTTTTGGATTGTGCTTTGTAGGGTAAGAGAAGAAAAAAATCCATTCATTGCAAGAATTCACACCAGATGAGGGAAACAAGAAACATTAGCCATGTTGCAGGTTGGTGGTGGGTAGAAACAAGTCAAAAAATAAAAAGCATTTGACAATTTTCAAATGCCTGTGGAACAAGATCCCTGCTTAGTCAGTCCTATGCCACATTCGGGTATTCTTGAACCACTCCTGTTTTGATATTCTGTTTTGGTCTTCACTTTTATCTTTTAGCAGGGCTGTTTCTGTTTACATTTGTGATATCGTGGTGCAGTCTTTATTTCATGAGATGGGTTCAGTGCTGCATATTACAAATAAAGCTTATTTAAATTGTAGTTCATGGGCATAAGTGCTCTGTTATAAAGAAAGCCTTTTCTCTCCTTCTTGTGCCAGAAAAACTATGAATCAGTATATGTATAATCAGCTGTCCCTTGGGAGCAACAAGAAAGCTGTGAGTTTACAAGGGCTTTGAGGTCCTTGAAAAAGGAGTTAGGGTAATGATGATTGCTTACAGAATTAACTGGCAAGTACTATTTCTGTATTTATAGAGTATGTTGAACATCAAGACACATCGTGGAATTTGAGGGTAGACAATGATGACCGTCTAGTTTTAGAATGTCTCTTCATTGAAGTAGACTTTCATCACCAACAGTCTTCTGCATTTGGTGCCAACAAAATGTCCTTGCTCTCCCTCTTTGAATATCCATCTTGAAAGCTTTTCATCATAGCCTTTTCAGCATGGGGGATGTTCCAATCTGGAGTTATGTCATGTGATGCTGTGTTCCTCATGCCCCTTTATTACTACAAATGAAAGGGAATAAAGAAAAACAGTAGGTCAGTAAGCACTCTTGTTTTCAAGTGAAAGAAAATCAACTCAAACTAACATAAACAAGGATGGTGGCAGTGTTTTCTTTTCCAGGTGATAACCCTGAGGGTAGTTCTGACTGCAGGCACACCTGGTTTCAGTAATACCTTTTTTTCCTTGTCTATTCATCTCTTAGTTTCCATTCTATTTTCTGGCCTCTCATGTAACTACAAGATGGCAGTAAGCTTTCCATGTTCATCTGCTACCAGTCATTTGTGGGCCTCTGAAAGAGCCTGTGTGTACCAGTTCAAGTCAACTTGGCAGGCTGTGTTTCCTTATTCAGGGGGTTTCTATGCTTTGATTTCTTAGACTTGGTCATCTTCCCAATTCACCCAACATAGGGTGAAATGCAGAGGAAGGATCCCAAGAAAAATCAGGAGTTACTTCTGGAAGAAGAGAAAACAGACACTGGAGACAGATAAAAATCTTCTGGGCAGATTCCCCTGCTGTGACCAGTGTGGCCAAACATTCAGTTCCAGTGAGGGGAAAAAGGGGATTAGAAAATCTAGATTCACAATGATTTTGAAATCACTCTGGGATAAAGTGGAGATCTGCTCTCTGATGGAGATGTAGATCTGAAGAGTTATACCAGCAATCCTTATGTATATATGTCTCATTATCATTTTATGACTATGAAACCATTATTCTCTGTATTCAGGAAAGTCACAGAAACTAGGACACCTAAGTAGATTTTCCACAGTTGCAATCCACAGTTGTAAAGTTTAATGTTTGGAGCTTTGTGTATCTCTCAAGGAAATCCATTGTTAAAAGTCATTCTAAAGTGGGAAGACACAGGAGAAGTGGAGTTGATGAAATATTGTGGTTGTCTAGCATAAAAATTTTTCTTCCCAGGAGTTATAAACCTGAGATCAAGATCAGAGTTGATAGGCCTCTTACACAGAGCCTCCTCATGCAGTGTATTGCCAAAGCAGCAGTCCAGCATCCTGTGCCCTTGTACAGAATTATTCCCAGACACCAGGCATACTGCAACCATGAGGTCCTCAGAAACCCTATCTCACTCACTGCTATCCTATTCTCTGCCACCACTTTCCACACTCCCTTCTTATCTGCAGGAGAATAACTGACTACACCACAGAGCTGTGAATGTCAGCTCATGGCACTGTCAAAGAATACAGGTTACAGGATATCCCCACTTCAGAGATGAGGAGATCAGGGCTCAGAAGGTGTTGAACTTCCTTCCCAAGGCCACTGGTCTTGGAAGTGGTAGAACCAGAACATAAAAACAAATCCAGTCTCCAAAGGTGTGTTTTAAAACATTCTTGGTCTATCACCTAATAGTCTCCCTGAGGTACAAAAAAATCTAATAGACCTTGAGAAGGAAGAGGGGAAATCAGAAAGGATGAAGACTCCCTGATAGCACCTCACAGAGGCCCTGCATGAGTCAGTTTGAACCTGAGTTTGGAAGACTTCCTGTCTGCTCACATCTTCTAGTTTTTTCCACACATATTTATTTCCACATTGCTTTTGTAATTTTTGCACTTGAGTTATTTTTTGTTAACTTATTTTTCTTAAGTTGCCTTACCTCTTATACTTACAAAAATATATCTAAAACCTCAGTGGTTTATGGCAATTTTCAATAAAAATGAGTATCATTTGCCCCAGATAAAAATTGACTTCAAATCCTATAGAACTACCAAATTAATTACCAGTCATATGTGCACCATTCAAAATCATTCATCTGAGGCAGGGTCTTCAGACTCAGCTTGGAGAATTGGTGCTACTGGGTCACACCAGAACACAAATGACCCCTGTGCTCTTCTGCCACAAACAGTTATTCAGGCATTCCTTCAATCTCCATTGCACTCTGAGGCAAGGTGAGGGAAGTCCCAACTTCCCTCAGCCAGGAGGCCAGGAAGATATCCTACCCCAAATATAGTCAAGTTCACGCACTTCAAAACCAGGTTCCTGGTTCTGGTCACTGCATCCTTAGTTTCCAACCACATATCCTTTTAGACATGATATAATTCAGAGATCATAGTTCTTTTCAGCACCTTCCTTGCTGGCCATTGAGTCATGTCATGACTACCAACTTAACTATTTTGTGATTATTGCTTGTTAAGTGATCTAGGAAGAATAAACCAGGTTTGCACAGTGTCCCCAGGAAGTAGGGCAGTACTAGACTGAGCAGTCACATCTTTTCCCACTGTCCTCCTATCTATCTGCTTCTCAAATATCTGCCAGAGACCAATCACCATGGAAGAACGGAGGAGACACCAAAGGAAAAAAGGGCATTTGACAGCATGCAGAAAAATGCCCTCAGTGTACAGAGAAGCAAGCCAGCCCTGAGAGCCTTTGTCTCCCCATCTTGCACAACCAGCTGGGGCACAGCTATATTGAATCAATGTCCCTGACTCCTGGCACATGTTTATCATTTATTCAACTGAAAATATTTCCACCACAAATTACATTGGGCTCCTAGTTCCAAGGACAGATTATTAACCCTTAATTCTAGAATAATCTAATTTGGTAATATGACAATGCAGTCACAATGATATTCTCTCACCTTGGAGGTTAATCACATGATCTGCTTGACTCTAATGATCCTACAGAAATAGAAATCACAGGCTTGGATCACCTAAAAATAACTAAAAAACCCACTCAACACACCCTCCTCCTGAAGACTCCAAGACTTTCTATCCAGTGAATGGGAAAAACTTTATGTAACCACTTAAACCAGATGCTGCACATGAACTAAATTTTATCTTCCTTAGAAAGTACTATGGAGTCATTGTGTCTTTCAGTAGTCAGGATGTGGCCTGTTCCCTTTTCTCTCACAGTCAGCCACTCAAACAAGAGGGGAGGCTGTTTCCCACCATCCAAGATTCAGCACAACTACACCAGAAAGAGAGCTTATTAGGGGCAAGTGACACAAACTGTCTAAGGGGGCAAAGATCTTGACCATTCAAGGGCCAAGCTTGTGCCAATGAAACAGGATTCCAAAGAAGACTGGTCTTTTAGGAAAGGGAGGAGGGCAACAGAATTCCTTCCCCAACCAAAATTCCTCTACACTCACTCTGGTTTTACTACTTTGGGTAAGATCTTTAAATTTTATGGATTATTTTCATATTAGCTAAAAACTAGAGGAAACTAAATATTCAAGAGGAGCAATATGACTGAATAAATTGTTACATTGTTCCACAACTCTTATATAGACTTAAGAATGATAGTTAAAAATATGATGGTTTAAGTTACTCAGAAAATATGCAAATGTTAAAAAAATAGAAAATTGCATGTATGATGAGATTACTACCGTTCCTTGTGATGATGTAGTTGTTGAACAAAAGGTCTCAAACATTCAACTATAGTGCTGCTAGTAAACTTGTGGTGTGCAGAAATATAGAGATATGTCACCAGATTAGACTCACTGTCCCCACTTAGAGCCTCAGAGCTGCCTGGGATACACAACTCTCTCTTGTAAACCCTACACAGTTGCCACTGGGAACTAATGTTAGGAAGCTCATCTGGGTGTGCCTAACCTGTCCTGCCCCTTGGAAGGTGCCATGATAAGAATAATGGCACTGGATATTTTGGAAACTGAGTCATCCTGAGGTTTTTTCCCTAAATATTCAGAATTGAAACAAACAATCCCATGGGACTGAATGTGTCAATGTTGTCTGGGCATTGAGAATCGAAACAAATATCCCCATGGGACTGAATGTGTCAATGTTGTCTGGGCATTAAGAATTGAAACAAATATTCCCATGGGACTGAATGTGTCAGTGTTGTCTAGGCATTGAGTCCTGACCCTGAAACATCCAGGGTGAATATTCACAAGTGAACTTTTGCTTCTGACTGGTCCTCTAGCATTTTAAGGGAATTCAAGGGTGCCAGACTATGCTGCCAGCCACTGCTGCAGTTCTCTGAGTCTTTCTCTCTCTCTCTCTCCCTGTTGCCTGACCCACCTCAGCAGGACCCCACAAGGGAGTTCCTTCATCAGCACTGTTGAAGGTCATATGTGGATATGTGGCTTGTTAACACTAGGATAAAACCCAAGCCCTGGTCCACTTACTGTCATTACTTCTTGTTGAGGCTGATACCTGCACTGGCTAGAAAATCCTAGGAGACTCTGTGCCATGTCAGACATGCCCAAGAGTCTGTGCCAGCCTTCAACTCAGCACCTAGCCCAATGTGCCAAGAAGGAATGGCAGCAAAATTAAACCTCAATTAGCCAAGTGTGTACTGACCTCAAGTTGTGACTCCCAAAGGGCATGGCACACCATGGCTCAGAGGACTTTGGGCATATTTGTTACCAGTCTAGGTTTGGTTTAGCAAGGGAAATGGTCTTTTGGAATATGGTCTTAGTTAGGGAAGTGGCCCATTTCTCATATCAAGACCTCAGGACCAGGACTGGCTCCCATTGGCTTACACTTCATGGAGGACTGTGGGGTTCCTGGTACCAACATGTTGCATTTTCTGTTGGACCTCTTGGCTCTATTCTCTGTTCTTACTCCACATCCATTTTTCTCATCATTGTGGGCAAGACAGCTGTGTACTGGACATGCATGAAATCCTGGGTATCTGCCTTAAACTTCCTAGACAATCTTTCAAGATAAACATTTTTTCAATTTCAAAAATGGAGCAATGTGGCCTCTGACAGTCACATAATATCCTGACATGGCCTGGTTCACTCACATAATGCCCTCATTATAATCTCTTACACTCACATAATACCATCACTGTGGCCTCTTACACTGATATGCTACAATAATCTGGCCTCTGACATTCACATAATATCCTTACTTGGCCTCTGACACTCACATAACACCCTCACCATGGCCTATCACACATAGCATTTTCACTGACTTCTGACACTCAACTACTGCCCTCACTGGGGCCTCTCACTCTCACATATTATGCTCAATGTGACATCTGACACTCACATAATACCCTACTGTGGCTTTTGACATTCACATAATACGCTCACTTGGCCTCTGACTCTCACAAAATATCCTCACTCTTATGTTGACATTCACACAATATCATTACTCTGATCTGACAGTCACATAATATCACTATGGCCCCTACTATTGACAAAATATACTCACTATGGCATCTGATGCTCTCAAATATACTTAAAATATTCATGTATATTCATATATTTATTCAGAATAGGCCCTGAGATTGAAAATTTTTCCTGTGACCTCTGACATTTGCAAAATATCTTCTCATTTACAAAGTATCTTTCACATATTACACTCACTGTCACATGAGTTCCTCACATAATACACTCAGTGTGACATCAAACATTCATATAACACCATGCTGTGGCCTCTGACACAGAATGTCTTCAATCTGTCTCTGACACTTACATAATTCCTTCATTGTTACCACAGACACATTATATCCCTGTTGTGACCTCAGACACTCACATAATATCAAATTTGTGACTTCCTACACACATATTATACTCAGTGAGATCTTTCAATCTTACATAATACCTTAAATGTGGCCTATGACACTGATATAATATCCTGACTTGGTGTCTGACAATGACATATCATTCTGAATTTTATACTCACCTAGTACAATCACAGTGGCCTCTGACTCTCATACAATTTGCTCACTGTTATCTCTGACACTCACATATTACCATACTGGAACTTCTGATATAAAACCATCAAAGTGACCTACAAAACATAAAATACCCTAATTTGGCCTCTGACACTGACATAATATTCTCACTGTGACCTCTGATTCTCACATATTATACTCTGTGACCTCTGACAGATAATTACCTCAGTATGACCACACTCACATAATACCCTCAGTGTGACCTCAGGCACTCAAATAATACCCTACGTATAACCAATGTCACTGATAAAATACCCTAATATAACCTCTAATCCTCAAAAAATGTACTCACTGTGATTTCTCACCTCAGATTCTAATGTAACACCTGCATGTGCTCTCTGACACATAATACCAAAAGTGTGGCCTCTGATACTCAGAATATTCTCATTGGGGCTTCTGACACTCACCTAATACCTTCACTGTACCTATTGTCCATCACATAATGCCTTCATTCTGCCCTCTGACAATTACAAATTATCCTCAATGTGGCAGTTTAACAATATTTTCACCAGAATTCTGACAGTATATAATTTACTCCCTGTGACTTGAACACTCTCATAATACCTTCATGTGGCCTCTGGCATTCATATAGTATCCTCACTTTCCTCTGATACTGACATAATGTCCTTACTGTACTTGCATCACTCACATAAAACCCTTACTGTGGACTCTGATCACACACAAAAAAAATTCTCACTATGACCTCGGGCACTCACATATTATCATTATGTGGCCTCTGTACCCACAAAATATCCTCACTGTGGCCTCTGACATGAACACAGGAGAGTCAGTATGATCTCAGACATATAGTAGTCTCCTGTGGCCACTGACACTCACATAATACCCTCATTGTATCCTATGCCATTCACATAATATCTTCACTTGGCTGCTCACTCACATAATACCCTACTGTGTTCTCTGACATTCACATAACACCCTCATTCTGACCTCTGACACTGACATAATACCATCATGGTGACATGTCTCACTCATATTATTTCTTTAGTGTGACCTGAGACACAAACCTGATACCCTCAATGTGTTCTCTAATTGACATCATATCCTCACTGTGGCTTATGATGCTCATATAATTATCTCAGAGTGACCTCAGACATGGATATAATACACTAACAGCACCCCGTGACACATAATATCCTACCTGGGGTATCTGACACTGCAAAGAAACCCTCACTGTGGCTTCTGGAATTCACATAAATCCCACATTCTGGTCTCTGACACTCACATAATAGCATAATAGTGGCTCCTGACACTATTACAATAACTCACTGGGCTCTGAAACTACATAATATATTAACATGACCTCTTAAGCTAACATAATATACTCACTGTGACACTGAACACTCATTTACTATCCTCACTGTGTCCTATGACACTGATATAATATCCCATTTTGTCCTCTTACATTCATTTAATAATATTACTATGACCTCGACCACTCAAATAATATTCTCATTTTGTCCTCTCCTCTGATACTCACATAATACCCTTACTGTTGCCTGTGACACACATTATATTCTCACTTGATCTCTGATGTTTATATGATAACTTCCATGTGACCTCTGACATTCAAATAATGTTCTCACTTGGTCTGTGACTCTAACAAAATACCCTCATCATAACCTGTTACAGTCATAAAATATTCACACTATGGTCCCTGATGTTGAAAATATTTTCTCAATATATCCTCTGACACATAATATCCTCACATTTCTTGTGTCAGTCACATAACACTCTGTGTGACTTCTGATACTCGTATATTATCCCCACTGTGAACTCTCACTCTCAAATGATACCCTTACTGTGACCTTTGACACTAATACCCTCAAAGACCTTTGACTTTGACAATACCCTCAGATTATATCCTAAGTGTGACCACTGACACTCACATTGATACACTCACTGTGGCCTGTGATGCTCACATAATACCCTCATCATGACTTATGACTCTCACATTATAACCTCATTGTGACCTCTGATGCTGATATAATATCCTCACTATGGTCTCAGACACTCACATAATAGCTTCTCTGGTACCTCTGACACTAATAATACTCTCAGTGTGACCTCTGATACTCATATAATAACCTCACTGTGATCTCTGATTTATATATAATATCCTTTCTGTGACTTTTGACTCTCACATGATTCCCTCAAAATGGTCTCTGACACTCACATAACACCTTCATTTTGATTTGTGAAACTCAAATATTATCCTCAGTTTTCCCTGTCACTCACATACTTCCTCACTTTGACCTCTGACACTCAGGTAGTAACCTCTGTTTGACCACTGATGCTCACCAAATACCCACATGGTGACCCCTGAAGTTCACATTATACAATAAATATGACCCCTTATGCTCACATAATACCCCCATAATGACCGCTGACACTGAAAACATATCCTTCTTGTGACCTCTGTCACTCAAAAAATACCTTTAGTGTTACTTCAGGTACAATCATGATACTTTTACTGTGGCATCTGAAACTGACATAATAACCTCACTTTTTTTTCTGATACTCATATCTCCTTGTAGTGGCTTCTGAAACTCACATAAAACACTAAGAGTGACATAACAACCTCACTGTGACCACTGACACTGATGTAATATAATTATTGCTTCCTATGATACTCACTTTACCTCCCTGTATCATGTGACACTCAAAGAATATCTTCACTGTGATTCTGATAGTCACAAAACATCCTGATGTGACTTCTGGCACTCAACAATATCCTCACTCTGACATCTCACACTCACAAAATAAGCTCATTGTCACCTGTGACATTCAAAAATATCCTCACTTGCCCTTTGACACTAATGTCATACCCTCAATGTGACATTTCACACATTATACCTTCACTCTGACCTCTGACACAAATGTCCTCCATTGGCCTCTATCACTGACATGATACCCTCATCTAACAATTCACACTCACAGATTATCCTCACTGTGACCTCTAACCCTTACTTAATAACCTCACTGTGGTCTATGACAGTCATAAAATATACTCACTGTGGTCTCTGACAGACACATAATACATTCCTGTGGCTTCTAACTCTGAAATAAAATCCTCAATATGACTTCTGTTACTCACATAATAACCTTAGTGTGACCTCTCTCACACACATAATATCCTTACATGGCCTAAGTCACTCACACAATACTTTCAATGTGTCCTCTGGCTCTCACATAATTCCTCTTCTGAAACCTGTGACACTCAAATAATTTTCTCATTGTTCTTTTTTAGAAACTGACATAATACCTCTGTGGCCACTCATACTCACATTATGTCCTCACTGTGATCTTTGACACTCACATTATTTTCTGAAATGACTTTGGATACTTTCATATATCTTCACTGGTGCCTCTGACACTCACATAATGTCCTCAATGTGACCTCTTATAATCATGACATAACCTCACTGGGACCTCTGTTACTTATATAATTCCCTCACTTTGGATTATGACATTCACAAAATATCCTCTCTGACCTCTGACACTAATGTAATATTCTCACTTTGACCACTGACACTCAAATAACCTCACTATGATCTCATTCATACTATGCACTCAATTTGACCTCTGACACAGATATTATATCCTTAATTGGCCTCTGACACATAATATCATCAATGCTACCTCTGACACAAAATAAGTGTACTGTGACCCCTGGCACTCACATAATACCCTCACTGTACCCTCTGACACTCACATTAATCCCCAATTCTGGTCTCTGACAATCACATAATACACACATTTTGACCTCAGACACAGACTACTACCACTCTGGTCTCTGTCACTCACATAATATCTCACTGTGTCCTCTGAAAGTCACATAAATATTTTCACTGGATCCTCTGACACACATAAATATCCTCACTTTGACCTCTGACATTGACATAATACCCTCATTGTGATGTATGAAACTGATATAATATCCTCTCTGTGAATTCTTGCACTCATAATGTCATCATTTTGGTCTCTGATACTGACATAGTACCTTCATTCTAACCTGTGATACTCACATAATACCCACAGTTTGGCCTCCTATCCTCACATATTACATTCAATGTGATTTGTCATGCATGTAATACCTTTTTGTGACCTGAGACACTCATATCATGCTTGCATTGTAGCCTCTGACACTCATATAATATCCACATTTGGTCTCTGAAATTCATACAAGAAATACAATCTGGCTTCTGACACATAATATTCTAACTGTGACCTCTGTCACTCACTTAATATACTCACTTTTGCTCCTGATATTCACATAATATCCTCATTTGGCATCTGATACTCACAAAATGTCATCACTATTACCTTGACACTCATATAATACCCTCAACATGACCTCTAATACCCTCCAAATACCTTCAATGTGGCCTTACACACTCACACAGTATAATTGTCACCCCTGAAACTCACATAATACACTCACTATGGTCCAAGACAGTGACTTGGGACACTCATAATATCCTCAAGCTGGCCCCTGATGTGACTAAATATCCTCATTGTGGCCACTGACCCCCACATAATTTCCACAGTGTTTTCCTGTGATTGACAGTATATCCCAACTGTAGCCTCTGACACTCACAAAGTATCTTTTCTGGGACAGTTGTCACTCACATAATATCCTCATTTTGTTCTGACACTCATAAAATACCATCACTGTGGCCTCTGACACTTACATAATATACACAATTAAACCTCTGACACTTACTTAGTACCCTCACTCTGGCCTCTGAAACTCAAAAAATACCATTACAGTGGCCTCTGACATTCACATAATAGCCTCAATGTGGCCTCTGACTGAAAAGATACCCTCACTGAGGCCAATAAGACTCACATAATTCCCTCACTGTAGCCTCTGACACTCACATAATATCATCACTTACCACTGACACATATTCTCAATGTGACCACTGTGACAACTGTCACTCATTGAGTATCTTCCCTGAGGCCTCTGACATTCAGTAAACACAGTCTGGACTCTGACACTGATATAATGTCATCAGTATGGCCTCAGACATTTATATAAAATCCTCACTGTGCCTTCTGACAACATCCTAACTATGGTATTTGACTCTCAAAGAATATCCTGTGTCCTCTGACACTCACGTAATACACTCACTGTTGCCATGACAATCACGTAATATCTTCCCTTGGTCTGACTCAAAAAATTCCCTCACTGTTACCTTGATATTCACATAAAACCCTGATGTGGCCTCTGACACTCACAAATAAACCTCAATGTGGCCTCTGACTTTCACATAATATCCTCACTGTGACTTCTGAAATTCACATAATATATGTGACCTCTCACACTCACATAATAGCCTCACTTTGGACTCTGACATTCACATAATATCCTCACTATGAATAATTACATGCACATAATGTCCATACTGTAACCTCTGACTCCTACATTATACTTTTCCTCTGGTTTCTGACACACAAAAAATATCCTCCATGTGGTCTCTTAAACTCACATTATACCCTCATTATAACATCTGACACTCACATAACATCCTTACCTGGCCTCTGACATTTATATAATATCCTTACTATGGCCTCAGGTTTTCACATAATATTCTCACTCTGACCACAAACCTTGACAAACTGTCCTCACTGTAGTCACTGAAATCCAGATATTGCATTCACTGTGGCCTCTGACATATAATGTCTTCACTCTGGCAGCTCACATTCACATAATATCTTTAATCTGCCTACCAACACTCACATAATACCATCACAATGCCTCTGACACTCTGGTAATTACCTCACTATAGCCACTGACACAGAATATCCTTATGTGGTCTATGACACTTTCTTATCCTCATTCTAGTCCCTTTTGTGTAGTATTCTCCCTTGACCTCTAACACTCACATATCTTCACTGTGGCCTAAAATACAAAGTATTAACCCTGTGGACCCTCACATTAATATATAATCCTCACTTGACCACTTTTTTAAAAATAGCATTTATTTTTTAAAGGTTAACATGTAAATTAAAGAAAAAATAAAAATACAAGAAAAGAACAAAGTTACTAATTTGCAAGCAGCTTACTTGGACATGCCTTCCAGTTCATGAGTGTACATACACAACATCATATTTTATGTGACTGAGATCATTGTGAGTATCATGCTTTTCCACACATGAATATTCACCAAAACAAAATCTAATACCTACCTCATTTGATCACTTACATTCACATGATATCATAACTCTGACACAAGAAACTCACATAAATACCCTCACTCTGACCTCTGACACCCATATAATGTTTACACTTGGCCTCTGATACTAACATAATATCCTCACAGGGCCTTGGACTCTCATATAATATCCTCACTGTGGAACCACATACATAGTACATTCACTGTGACTGAATGACACTAATAATACCCTTAATGTGACTGCTGATCCTCACATAATATCCTTAGTATGCACTGTGTTCTTTAGTATTAACATAATATTCATACATTAGAATTTATAATATAGTAGTTGTCCTTTGGCTTTTAATGCCAACATATTATCATTTTACATTCAAATGTAATAGTTTCCCCAAGTCCTTTCAAATTTATGTAATATGGAATATGTGGCCTCTTAAACTCATATAAAATCTGTCCTTTGGTGCTAGATTTTTGACTTATTGTTAGAGCACTTGCCTAGCACAAGTGAGGCACTGGGTTCAATCCTGAGCAACACATAAAATTAAATAAATAAAATTAAATTTAAAAAGAATTCTGTTATTTTTAAAACTATCCCTTGTTCTTTCTATACTGATATTATATTCATATATAACATTAAAACTGATGTAATCACTAGCCTTTGGCTGTTCATACTAAAATGCTTTCCATTCTATATAATCTAAACATAACAGAATAGCTGCCTGGCTTGGTACCCTTAATATGAATGTGATAAATTTGTTTTACCCTCTAAAACTAATAGCTGTCATGTGGTCTTTAATTCTAAATAAATATTCTTACTATTCCACATTAAACTAGTAAAGTAGATTCCCTGTGTCCTTAAGGATGATTATAACATCCATAGTAGTCATCTAAAACACATATAATAGCTCCCCTGTAGACTTCAATAATAATACAATATTCTTATTATGGCCATTCCATGTCCTTTTTTAACAGTATATGCATACAATAGCATGGAAAACTATACAAGAGCTGTTCTGTTCTTTAATATTAATATTAACATCAGAACATCAGAACATAAGAAATGCATATCAGAGTCATTCAGAGTACTCAAATACTAATATAATATCCAAACTAGAGTATCAAATATGAATATAGAAGCTGTGCTGTGGCCTAAATCTAATGTGTTATTCTTAGCCTAGCATCTAAAATGAATATACTAGCTCTCCTCTAGCTTGAAATAATAATATGACATCCATAGTATCGCCTGAAAAACCAATGAAATATATGTCCTGTAGCCTTTAATATTACTATATGCCATCTTTTCCATAAACCCTGATACCAATATAACTTATTGTGGATTTTAATATTCATTTAATATCCTTGATATAACATCTAAAACTAGTAAACAGGTGTTCTGTAACATTTAACATTAGCATATTTATATTATACAACCTTATGCTAATAAAATATCTGCATTTTTGGCATTAAATAATTTTCATGTGTTATCATTAAAATTAATGTATTAACTACCATGTTGATTTTAACCCTAAGATGATATGCATACTTGGGTTTCTAAAAATGACCTAAAGGTTTATTTGTGGTTTTTAATACTAATATGATATCCATCCTATGACATATCAAACTGATATTTATTAATATTGATGTAATATTCATACTACAGAAAGTACAACTAATATAATAATGTCCCTGAGGTTTCAATACTATTACTTTATCCATAGTATAGCATTTGATATTAACATAATAACTTCTATAGATCTTGGATATTGATATAGTGGTGTGTGATAACATCCACAACAAATAAAATAGCTGTTATGTAGTCTATTATGCAAAAATAATATCATAATAAAACACCTCAAGTTAATGCAATATCTGTCCTTAGTTATTAATAGTAATGTAATACCAATATTACACCATACAAAAGTGATATAATAGTTGTCCTGTGGACTGTAGTTCTATTACAGAATCCATACTATTATAGAATCCTCATGACTTGGGCTGCTCTTCGTGAACTTCACTGATATTGAGCAGAGAGGTAAGACAGAGCACTAACTGGAACCAGGATGCAAGTTCTTAACAGGATCTATTAGAAAAAAACCATGCCCAGTAGCTAAAAGAGTTCAGAAGGCAGCTGATCAAGCCACATAAAATGCATGGTCTTTGTCCCGACTTCTCTCGGAGGAAACTGTCACCAATAATGAAACTGCAATGAAACATCCCTCAGTCATACATAGCATTCCATGCCACCTGGGATTTGTCCCTTCATATCTGAGTTGCAGTCTTGCACCTGAGACCAACCAAGTGGCACCTAAGTCCCATGATCTCTTGTCAGGATCACCATACTCTAAGTTCACAGGTGCAGATGTGAGGACATGAGAAAGGACATATGTAGCCTGCACTGCCTTTTTGCTCCTTGCTAACACAAGACCAGAGGGCAAAGTCTGTGGGTTGTGTTTCCAGGGTGTCTCCATCTCACACTGACTTTGATTGTTCTGGGCTTCTGTATTTGCCTAATTTGGATTTCAGTATAGAAGCCGTGGTCATAATACATCACTTTAAAATGTATTTTTTTGTCTATGTTGGCCTAATTGTCAGAAAAATCATTATTTTAAAAGAATGTATGTTCTTGTGATTTTTTTATTGACAGTTTGGCACACTACACCTTTGTCTTGGATGCTCTTCTTAGAAAGGAAATAATACAGCCCTCAGAGCTTGGTGCCTCAGTGTTTGGATCTGGTGATAATGTGCTTCAGAGTATAAAAGTCAGCACTGGGACAACTGAGTACAGAACCATGTTGAGGATATTGGTACAAAGATGTATTAGAAGCAAGGGACTAACACTAAGGTAGGCTTTATTGATATACTTGTTCATGGGGCTTCTTGTTAAGACAGTGAATTTATTTCCAGTGGAATCAATTCCCTCTGGAACCTAGGATCCATCACCCATTTTCTGTGATTTCTTTTTTCTCGTGTTTTGGAGAATTAAGCAAAGATCACAGCAAATCAATTTTTAGGCATTTTCCAAGAGTGATCAATGAAGAGAAATTATCACTAGCTGACCTTGTTAGCTTAAAGGCTTTTTACAGTGACTTGGAAACAGACTGAATTTCTGCTCATTTCATGGTCCTATGAGGCATGCTAAGGCTCATACAAGGCTCTTTCTCCTTCCTGAAGAAACTTAGTGGATAGGGAATGTTATCACACAATGACATAATGTCATAAGATGAATACCTATAGGAGCAGGAGATAAGAGGGGAGAATTTTGCTTTACTTTGATTTTTACCATCTTAAAAAACAGGGATTATTTCCTTTTTTCAAATACACTGTTGCCTCAGGGCTTACCAAACTCAGCACCATTCAGAGTTGCAGGTCTTACTTGTGGTGATCCTCCACATTTGTTGTTCCCCTGTAAATTTCAAGGAACACAGAAGCATTCAGCAATGCCCTATCCTGGGAGCCCTCGCACAGAGGGGGGATTGCACATATGAGTATTGATATTCAAGTCTTTCCAAGCCAGTGGTCTATCATCAGACTCTCACCTTTGTGGTAAGGTAATGAGAAGCCAATTAGTTCTGTGTGCACAAGCAAGATGGTTTTAAGCCTTTGAGATTGTTTGCTAATTTTTGATATTTCTTAATAGAAGACAAGGAGATCAGCTTCTTGTGTTCATTCAAAGGTGGGCACAGAGCACTCAGTGAACCTGCATTAGATTAATGACTATCCGCTGTAGAGAGTTGTTACCTAGTCCCTTTCCATTTTTCAAAACTGAATTGTCAGTCCTTCTCTCTGCTCTAGTAACCTTACCTATTGTATAAATATTGCTTTTTGAGTTGGTTCTTTGTTTTTCTACTGAGGCTTTCTTTCCAAATTTTAGTTAGAAGAATAGAAAGAAACTGTCTTCATCAACACACACACAAAGAAGTGACCTACTGCGATCTTGAAAGAAGCAATGCAAATGTTCCCTAAAGAAATAGAGAAAGAGAATTCCACTCCCATGGTTATGGCCATGGTATTGAACAAGGTTTTGGCAATTTCACACCATCATTTCTTCTTAATAAAAATTGCATTCATGAATTTTGTTACCAAAATATTTCCATCTATGTGAGGCATTTAGAAATGGAAACAGAAATGCCAGCTCCTTGCTATTTAATGGTGTCTCTAGAATTTTGCCTGTTGCCACACAAGCTTTTCCAAAAAATCTGGAACTATAGCAGTGCCACTGCTATGGGACTATGGAGACAAACAAATGAGACTTCTGATGACTACATCTTGGAAGTGAAATATGGCTCTTGCTGATTTATTTTAATTTGAAACCAGATGCTGATGTGAATTCACTTAGAGAGGTAAGCTACAGGTTTTGGACAATAGAATTCTCTGGTGGCAGTGATGCTTGTAGTGTACCCACATCATACAATGAGAAGAAACAATTCTAAATTGCACAGAAAGAATTGGATGGTCTATGGCACAGGGATTCTATCTCCAAAAGTCAGTCATGACAAACTTCCAGTGGGACAGAGTGGAAACAAGGACAAGGTAGAAGTTAATTTCACCTCCTTCACTGTTGGACTTACATAATGGTAGAGTTGTATATCATCCCTTGTCCCTCTCCTTTCTGTGTTGTGTTTTCTGTATGCTGGTGCATTACAAACACATGACTAAAACTTTAGGGTTCCCAAGGGATACATATATAAATGGCCTTATACACCTCATGACAACTTCAAAAGCATACATTAGAATAATCCCAGGGGAATAAATGGCAAAAGTATTTAGGCCTTGTAAGACATAACAACTTCTTCAGGACTACCCACATGGCCAGAAAGAGGGAATGGGTCTGATCCAAACTGTCTCTCCAAACCAGTTGAGTTTACTATGCCTGGGACAGTTTGGTGACCAGATCTAGGGTGTGCTGGTGTAACCATGTCCAGTTTTGTATATTTCAAGGGAAGAAGGGAAGAACCTGCATCTCAGTGGGCCGTTAGAACCATCTTGTTTGAGAAAGGGCTTTGGGTATAGAGTATCCAAGGAAGTGACCTCACTTCCTTGAAAATAGAACACACAGAACTTCATACCCTTGTAGCTAGGCACCCACATTCCAGATAAACTCCCATTCTGCTCACTTGTGCTGAGGCAGCAAGTCCAGAGCCATGAATTCTTATTGTCTATTCATCTTTGGATGCTTATTTCTCAGGAAAGTTCCTAGTAGGGGCCTTTCCCAAGATTGGAAGCACTGTATCAATGTTGGGACCAACAACTCCGGTGATATTTCCCAAGAAGACCAGAGGTGAAAAAGGATAGGCCATTGGAAGTGAGTAGAGTCTAGCCCTCCACTCAGACTCCAATCTAGATAACATCAGACACTCAGAAGTTTTTGTCTGTGTGTGTTTATATTTGTGTCTCATATTTGTGACTCATTGAATTTGATGTTGATCAAGCTGTGATATTATCCTTTAAAAGATCACCATCTTACATCATTCCCTCCACACCTCAGACATAACTACATATTTGAGTGAGAACAAACTAGTACTTCACAAGCTCTAGTAACTATACTTCTTAGCAAGTCTTCTCTAAACACCTTAGAGAACCTTTCTACTCATCTCAGAGAGCCTGCAATACACACCTCAGAGAAAACTTTTGACTCACTACAGACACCTTTCCTATACACTGAAAATAGCCCTTTTAATCACTTAAGTGAACACTTACACTGTCATCAGTAAGCCTTCCTAAAAACCTCATAAAGTCCTTCTACATCCTTCAGAGGTACCTCCCTACATGTCAGAGAGCCCACCCTACATGAAAATGAGAACCCACTTAATGACTCAGAGAATCTTTCCTTCACACCTCAAACTCACTCCCTACACACCTAAATAATGACTCCCTACTAATACCAAGAGCTTTTTCTACACACCTCAAATTCCCATTCATATACCTCATAGGGACATTGCTTCCACACTTTATTGAGCAACACTTAAACAACTCAGAAAGTCTTTCCTATATACCCCAGAGAGAACTTCCTATAAATTCCAGTGAGGTATTAACTCAAACCTCAGAATTGCCATGCTAAAAACAACAACACACCCTACTACACAACTCGAATACAACTTACTACTCACCAAAATGTCCTCTCTACTCACCTCTGAGAGTTTGCCTGACACACCTCATAGAAGACTCTGAATACACTGTTGAGTAGCCTTCCTAATCAATGTAGGGATTCCCGCTATTATATGCAAAGAATACTTTAATTACATCTCATTGTTTTCTACCTAGTCATATCAGGTAGATTTCATTATTCATTTCTGAGGGCCCTAACTGCACAACAGAGAGCATGCCTATGCAGACAAAAACTCTTCTACACCCCTCATAGATTCCTCCTGAGGACTTAATAGAGACTGCTCTACACACCTCATATCATCTGCACTACAAATCTCAGAGAACCTTCCCTTCACACTTCACTGAATACTTCCTACATACATAGCACTCTCCTCTCCACACAACTCAGAACACTACCTACTCATATCAAGTGCCCTTTCTACAGAATTCAGAGGGTCATCCATACACAACTTAGAAATATTTTCTACACACATTATTTATCAATCACTGTATCAATGTTGGGACCAGAGAACCATTGCTACACACCACGTACCATGCCTCTACACACCTCAGAATGCCATAATTTCACTATTCAGAGGGTCCTGTTACACACCTCATAGAGCCCTCCTTTCAAACTTCAGTTTGTCCTCATTTATCTCAGAGATCTCTCCTTACTCACCATAGATATCCACAAATACACACCTCAGTTAACTCTTAATCTTTACCAATGAGCAACGAACTTATGCACCTCATTCAACTCTTCTTCCTACAAATCTCAGAGAGGCTCCTATACAAACCTCGGAATGCCCTTTCAACAAGCATTTGAAAACCCTATGTATGCATCTCTGGTAGTCCTCAAAATTAGCCAAAAAGTCCTCCATATTTACCTCCAAGGGCCAAAACTACAAACATTAAAGAATCCCCATGATACTCTTCTGAGTGTCCTACCAAATCACCTCACAGATTTTCTCTTCTATCCTCAAATATTACTCTCACTATAACTGAGTTTATTCTTGCTACTCATATCAAGATCTCACTATTCACTGTAGAAGTCCCTCCCTACATGACTGAGATAGCATTTCTACTATGTCAAACTGGCCTCCTACACCCCACATAGATCCCTCTGCCTACCTAATATAGACCTCCCTATACAACTCTGAGAGCCCTCCAAACACACATCAGAGTGCTATCCCTCTGAATTTCAATTAGCCCTCACTACACACTTCAGTTAACCTATATGGCAAACCTCAGAGTCCAGCCTACTCATCTCCATGATTCCTAACTTCAGACCATATAGATCCCTCTTTCAAATTTCATGGGACATTCCCTTCTACATCAACTTGTCCTCCTTACTCATCTATCAGAGATCTCACTACTCACATCAAAAAACCATACAAACAAAACTAACTGAGCTCTTTCTACTCATCTCAGTGCACCCTATCTATACACCTGATTGAGCCCTCCCAACTCAACTAAAAGGACACTCACACACTTCTTGTAGCTCTCTAACACACATCATGGAACCATCCTGCACACCTCATAAAGTCCACAAAACACAACTTAGAGGCCACATGCCTCCAACTTCATAGAGACTTCTCTACACTCCTTAGTTTAACCTCCATATACAACAAAGTGTACTCGACATACTCAAATATAGAGCAGTTCCTACACACATGAGAGAAGTCCCTACATAGCTCACTGAATAAAACCATTCATTTTTGCAAGAAGAAACAATGTTTCTTTGCAAGCCCTCTATAAATACCTCAAAGAGCTTATATACTCACCTCACAGAGGCCTCAATATACACACTCAGAGAACAATTTTGACTCTTCACCATGGTCTTTCCCTATACTCCATAAATACTCTTACTCTGAAACTAACCCTAACCCTAAGCATAAACTTAGATCTTCCCTACATGCCACAGTCCACCCTGAACCTGAAACTGACCATGACTGGACCCTAACTCTATATCCTAACCCTAGGCCTAACCTAACCTAACCTCATAGTGCTCTCCCTTCTACACTAATTTTTCTCACTACTCATCTCGCCAAGCTCATACTACTCACCTCAAATGGCCCTCCAAACACAGCTTACTGAGTTCTTTCTACAATTTTCAATGCACAGACCCTGTGCAAGTCTGTGTGTCATCCCAACTCACTTCAGGGCGCCCTCTCACACACAAAAGGGAGCCCTAGGACAAACATCATATAGCCCTGTTACACAATTCATACGCACCTCTTACACAGCTCAGCAGCTGCATACTACCAATCTTAGAGACCCCTCTCTACAAACATCATAGTGTGCTCCATAAACATCAATGGAAACCATCCTTATATCAAGAGTAGTACCTACTTTTATAGACAACCTCAGGTAGACATCCATATATACCTTACTGAGTACAAATTATATTCCTATACAAGACCTTTATACTAACTATACTTCTGTGCCATGCTCTTTAAACACCTCAGAGAGAATTTCTACTCACCTCAGAGAGGCCTCACTACACATCTCAGAGAGCTCTTTCCACTCACATCAGAGGTCTTTCCTATACACTGTAAAAGCCCTACTTATTCAGTTATGTGAGCCCTCTCTCATAGCAAAAAGTCCACTGACAAACCTTATAAATATCCCCTACACCTTTCAGAAGGCCCTCCCTACATACATTAAAGAGATATTCCAATCCAAAGAGAACCTGTTTTAACAGTCCTGAGAATATTTTCTACACACCATAAACTCATTCTCCTACACATCTAAGTAATCCCACCCTACTCACATCAAGAACCCTTCCTACACACCTCAAAGTGCCATCCATACACAGCTTAGAGATGCTTCCTTCACACTTTATTGAGCAACACCCAAACAACTCATCTCTCCATAAACACTCCAGTGAACACTCCCTATAATCACCAGAGAGATGTCAATTCAAACCTCAGAATACCCATGTTACACACCTTAACTAGTGCTATGAACATAACACAGATAGATCTCACTTCTATCCAAAACACTCCCTACTCATCTCTGGGTGCTGCATATACACACCTAAGAGAGCACCCATCATTCTCCATTGAAAGCCCTTGCAAACACCTCAGAGATTTCTTATACTATCCTCAAAAAACCCTCCCATCAAAACACAGTGTTTCCCCCTACACATATCAGAGATATCTCACTATTCACTTCAGGGGGTCTTCTCTCCACAACTGTGTTAACATCTTTACTCATTCATAAGGACCTCTTACACCCCTATAGATCCTTTGGAATATCTAATAGAAAACTCCCTCCACACCTGTGAGAGCCCTCATACACACATCAGAATGCCATCCTTATGCATTTAAAGGAGCCCTCACTATACACCTCAGAGAACCTACACTGCAAAGCTCAGAGTGTCTTCCATACACATCTCAGCAAGTCTGACCTACATGTAACATAGGCCCCCCTTCACACTTCATAAGGTCCTCCCTTCTACATCAGTTTTTCCTCCCAACTTCTCTTACAGAGCTCTTACTACTCAACTAAAGAGGCCCTCCAGAAACAATTCACTGAGTCCTCACTATTCATCTCAGTACACATTCTTTATACAGCTGAGTGACCCTCCCAACTCATCTCAGAAGGACCAACATCTCTGACACACATCAAAGTTCTCTTCATTGGACCTTATAGAAGTTCCTCTAAAGAGATCAGAGATTGCATGCTACCAACCTCAGGATTCTCTCTACACACCTCAAAGTAACCTTCATTCAGATCAATGAAAGCCCTTCCTATTTGCTTCAACAGCAGCCTCTGCACACCTCAGAGAGACTTCCCTACATACCTCAGCAAATAAAATTAGAGTCCTTTAAAAGCCTTCTTTACTAACTACACTTCATTTCAAGTGCTCTCTAAATCCCTCAGAGAGCCCAGCTACTCACCTCAGAAATCCCTCAATACATGTCTAAGGGAGCCCTTTTAGTTCACAACAGAGGCCTTTCCTATGCATTCAAAATACTGACCCCAACCCATAATAAAACCCTAACTCTAACCCTAACCCTAAGCCCACCATACATACCACAGAGAGCCCTTGCTGACATTGACAGTGACCATGACCCTGACCTTGACATATTACTGATCCTAATGTTAACCTTAACCTTAACCTCATAGAACCTTCCCTTTTACATCAGTGTTTTTCCCTATTTTTTATGTCACACAGCTCTTGTGCCTTACATTAAAAGGCCCACCAAACAGTACTCATTAAGCCCTTTCTACAATTCATTGAACACCCTCCCTATGCACCTTTGTGAATCCTCCAAGTTCACCTCAGGAAACCCTTCCTCACACCACTAGGAGATCTCAAACACATTTTGTAGAACTCTCAGTCAATGTAGCAGGGCTGGGGATATAGCTCAGTTGGTAGAGTGCTTGCCTTGCAAGCATGAGGCCCTGGGTTCAATCCCCAGCACCAAAAAAAAAAAAAAAAAAGAAAAAGAAAAAAAAAGTCAATGTAGCTATTGGCCTGTTATTGGATTTTGATTAAAATGGCAGCTTTTAAAAAATTCTTTCTCCTTCATCTTGGTTTTTAATTATGACTTCATATTTTCACTAATGGTACTTTATGTTTTTTCTTTACATTTTTTGCCATGTTGTGATGGTGCCCAGGACATCACACATGCTAGATAAGTGCATTACCACTGAGAAACATCCCCAACTCTAGTATATTTGTCAGTATATTTCATAATTTTTGTGCTCTTATTTCTCTCTTTTCATGCCTTTTTTCTGGGTTCACTTCCTTCTGAGAGTAAGCACACACCAGTAATAAGCTGTTTTTGTTGTTTATCTGAAAGTATTTGTTACTCTGTTTTATCTTTACTCCTGAGGAGTACAGTACAGGTGGGAATAGAATTCCAGAAAAGGTGCTTTTCCCTCCTTCTTTGGGACAGTATCTCTTTATGTTCCCCAGTTTGACCTTGAACTCCTGGGTTCAAGTAATCATCCTAACTCAGCTTCCCAAGTAGTTGGGATTTCAGGCACCACGTATAAGAAAGGCAATTTAAGAAACATTTCTTTTTTGTGCATCCCACATTTAATAATTAGACTTATTGTGTGGTTATTTGAAAAAATGCTCATCCTCCTCCAGAATGACTTTTTCTTGTTTTGTTCTCTGTTGTATCCTCAGTCTTATAACAATGCCAGATTCACAGTTTCTAATTCATTATTATCATACAAGATCATTATCAATGATTCAATGAATTTAGGATGGTTTTGGTATATCTTTGCTTCACTTTCATCTTCTGCCATTTCCTCTACTACCCAATTCAGTAAACTGCATTCTACTGCATATTTAATTTTGAATTTAACAAAAATTCAATTCTCATTTCCTGGTTATTTCCAAAACACAAAAATTGATGTCTTTGTGAACATTGTCATTCATGATAGACTTGCGATGTCAATACTGACAAACAACAGGGGAAGGTCATGAAGAGACAGCTGTGTGCACAAGTCATCTTATAAGAGAATCTACCACACAGACAGCTCACCACTTAAATAAAACCACTGGCCTGACATGCAGTCTTGCAAGTCCAATTCTATCAAACATTTAGCTCTTTCCATAAGATTAGCTTTAGTTATTTCAGATTTAATAATTAATGGCTAATAATTGTAGCCATTCAACAATCAGAGCTCACTATGTCTCAAATAACTCCAAAAGTTCCATTTTTTAAATAAAACACTTAAACTATCTGTGCACTTTTGCAATTAAACCCCAAATATTCCTTTGCTCCTTGGGTATACCAGAAGCCACCCTGGCCTGGAATTAGTTGTTGTAGGTTGAAATCATATTCTTTGTTATTACCCAAAATAAATCTTCTTATTATTTATTTCCAAAATTAAACCTTTTTGCATAAATATTCATTTCTATCCCCCACCCCTTTGCCATCTTTAAACATAGCATTCTAATAAAATTAAGTATGCTTTTCTACCTGGCTAACCACTTCACCAAAAGCTAGTGACCATCATTGGTACTGAAGATTAGAAGATAAGAAAAACCACCACAGTTAATGGGAAATGCTGACAATTTGTATTGGTTATATTTGAAATACATGTATTATGTAGAGACTTAACAGTCTGTAGTAGAACAAATTTATACGGATGCTTGTTATGGTGATTTGTTATGGCGATTGCTTGTGCCAGTTGTTGTTCAAAAACTACATTTCTTTATTCACTGAATGGTCATGCTTTTGTCTTTGTGGTTTGGATACAATTTTTAAAAATCATAGTGATAAATTCAGGAAAAGTACATTCTTATTAGAAAAATTAGTTCTGAGATTCTATTGTTTATGAAATTTATATTGAAAATATAATCCCACAAAATGTTGATGTAATTTTGCCATCCATATTGGTGAAACAATTGAGCACAAGAAATCTAAGCATTCACATCTGTTTGAGAAGGATCAGAGTAAAACATGAGATGTGTACAAATACCTAATTTAGCAAGTATTACTGTAGTAATAGTTTTAAAGATGTTTGAACTCAACCCATCATAACTTTTCAAGATGTATTTTACTCTATTTTCAACTTTAAGTTTTTTATGCTCTAACAAATGTGAAATAATAAGCAATATATGTCAAATACATAAGTAAATAAAAGGAAGATCAATAGAGTAAAGGGAAGAGAGTAGTGGGAGTGGGAGAGATAGAGAGGGAGAGAGAGATGGAAAGCTGGAGGGCACTTTATACCAAAATGGAGTAAATAAAATTCCATGCTTGCTTGATTTTGTCCAAACGAACCCAATGACTATGTATGACTGTAATTCTCTAAGTAAAAAAGAAAGCAAAAGCAATATATGACAGTTTTATTAGAACTCCACAGATAATAAAACAATTCCAGTTTATATCAATGCCATCACATACTTCAAATAAAAAGTCAATTAATTCCTGAAAAAGGTTGTTTTTAATTTAATTTATGAAATGAAAACAGTCACTAGAATTTCATTTAGTCAAAATTTAATCTGAAATCACTTTGAATGCTAAGTTAATATTAGTTATCATATTCTATCAACTGAAACAGAAGCTGCAACTATCAATGTCTATACACACACAGATGAACCCACACAGAGAGACACCCAACATAGATTGAATGAAATAGAATTTAAAAATTTTAGTTCTGTAGCTCTTGGGAAAAAAAAACAACAAAAATATCTGCATGATATTAGGTCCTTTTACTCTTTACAGCCATTATCAGTAGCAATTAAAAATGTCTGCCCTTTGAAGAACTATTTATAAAATAGTTCTAAAGATCTCAGTGTAGCATTTAACATTTTGAAAACAACATCCTATATTTTAGTTGAAATTACTCAAAGTCAGAAATTTTAATCAAATAATCAGTTAATGCACAGCTAAAATATAATCCTTTAAGCTTTTAGCCCATTGAGATAATTCAGAACAAAGCTTGAAATATGAACAAAAAACCTAGTCTGGATGACTTTTTCTTGCATAAATATTCATGAAAAAAGACATTGGAAGGGAGGGGCAGAAAGACAGTACCTGCAAACATTTAGGTTTTGAAATATTCTATTCTCCATGAGCACTCAGATGGCACCAACTGCAGCTTCCGCTTCAGGTCACTAGGGGGTGCAGACAGCACAGGAAGTCACTGGATCCCCAGCGAAATTGCAGGCAGGCGGGCGGGGCGAGATTGAAAATAGAAGAGCATGAGGGGGCGGCCCAGGGCAGAGTCGCCTCTCTCCACCAATCTGGACTGCGGATTGCGGGCGCAGCAGCGACCCCAGCGGCAGGTGCTGCGGATCTGTGCTTGGGCCATGGGAACAGCGGTGACTCCTTGAAGCCCCTGCACGGGGTGCACGCTCTTTGTTATCAGTGAGAGCGGCCAGAAGTCAGGGCCCAGCGGTTGTCCCGACAGTCTCCCCTGGGCGGTTGAGGGCTCCAGACACCCTCTTCAGTTCTGCTGCTCCGCTGCGGAGTTTATTCC
>NW_025920208.1:685078-708084 GCF_902686445.1 Sciurus carolinensis
TACATTGATTTTATATCTTGGTTATTGTGAATAATGCTGTAAGAAAGATGAACATGCAGCTAAATCTTTGACTTAATGATTTATTTTCTTCAGATATATAACCATTAATGGGATTGCTGAATGAGAAGGTTGTTCTATTATTTAACCTTTTGAGGAAAAACCATACTATTTTCCCAAATGTGTGTACTAAATTACATTCCAATCAATAATGCAGGATTTTTCTTTTCTGCATTTCTTAGCTAAAACTTATCTTTCATCTATTTGATGAATGATCACTATAAACAGATAACAGGTTATATCACACTCATCAAATATTTGTTGACACCGAGGTAAGAATGATATAATGTAATGTATGTAATATTTCATTGAAAAACTTATTTAAAAAAAAGAAATCATTGAAACGAGAATAGAAATTATCTATCCTGAAGATTAATCTTTGAATAATTGAAAAGACTGTGTATTCTAAGACTATGAATGAAAAATTCCATATAGATGTGTAACATAGATTTGTATTTCAAGACCACTGTTTATGTATTGATTCTTTTACATGATATTTCCATTTTGGAAATTGGCTATTACATTATCTTAATGTATTGCAGCCTGGTATCATGAAATGAATATATATTTTCTTCCTATTTTCTTTCCACTGTTTATTAAGTTTATGTATGACAAATATTATTAGAAATTTGTTGATATAATTTTTTAATCTATATTTAAAATGAAAATATTTAACATTTATGCCTTTTTTCATTATTCGGATCTTAAGTTTGTCAGTAAAGGAAAGGAATCAAAATCATTGTTGCATCAAAACTTGTATCAAGTTCTCAGTTAGCAAAATAGTCACAGAAGTAAACAGTTTAGTTTCCAACAGGTTCACATAACAATACATGAATTTTTTAGTACTCTCATGACCTTTACAATTCAGGTTCCTCTTGTATTTTCATGTTAAAAAGACTATGTAAAGGCCATGGCCATGGAGGAAAACAAAAAGAAGTGAAAAAAACACACATGTTAAACACTATTAGTTGTATGGATATACTTGACATTTTTCAGTAATGAGGTGTTGACAATTAACATTTTTCGGAAATGAGTTGTTGACATGCATGCTTTCTTTACACACACTTAAAAAATAAAAATGAAAATATACCAAACCAGATTATTTAGGTGAGATCTTAAATAATTATTAGAGCAAATGTCTTGAGGAATGATTGCCAATATGGGGCTCTGATATCTACTTAAAAAAAGAAGGCATGAATACCTCACACTCTAGGAGACATCTGCCACTGGTAATTTGAGTACATCTTCCTAAATGAAACATTCTTTATCTTGAAACTAATCATCTTCCTAGATGAAACATTCTTTATCTTGAAACTAATGGCTACATTTTATTTTAGTTAAAATCATTAGACTCTAAGGCAACACTGAATTCATATTTACTGGTAATATATAGGCACCATATCAGCAAAATTTATAGGCCCTGGATTTATTCACAGTCATACAAATAACTTCCTTCACCAGATAAGAAGTTGAAATTTCTTTGGATTTATCCAGAAGTCTAGAATAATTTTTTTTCATATAATATTTTGTTGCTACATATTGACCATTTCCAGCAGCTTGATCTTTCTTGAGCACTCCTTCTAAGGCAGATCTAGTGGTGACACTTTCTTTCAGCTTTTCTTTGTCTAAGAAAGTTTTATGTCTTTTTTAAAATTTTTCTAAGGAGAGCATAGTTGGAGATAGTATTGTTGGTTGGAATATTTTGTTATTTTTTTCTTACAATTTTCTGAATATCTCATCCTACTCTCTCCTGGTTTGTAAGGCCTCTACTTGAAAGATAAGATTGTCCTATAGATGTTCCATTGTATGTAATAAGTCACCTTTATTTGTCAACTTTTAGAACTCTGCTATAATTTTAAATGTGTCTTGGTGTGATTCTTTTCGGAATTTTCTTACATAACTTCACTTGAGCTTTCTAATGATGAATTTCCATTTCCCCTTGAACTGAAGTATTCTGGCCTTGTTTCTTTGAATATGTTTTCTATCCCTTTCTCTCCTCTCTCCTGGTGATCAATATTGTATTTATTCTTCCATTTGATGACTTTTTTTAAAGTCCTTAAAATATCTTCATTCTCACTGAAATTTCTTTCTAGTGGAAGTACTTGGGAATTAAATAGACCAAATTATGTGCATGTATGAATATGTAACAATGAAGCCCACTATTATGTGTAAATAGAATGCGCTAATTAAAAATACTTAAAATGCATCTATAAAGTTTCTTTTGCCTTAGATTTAATATTTTCAGTTACCTGTCTTTATGTTCACTAATTGCTCCTTTTGCTTGACCTACTTATGTAACTTCTTTGTTGACTTTTTTAGTTGAGTCATTTCATTTTTCAGTTCTATGAATTGTTTCATACTCTAAATAGCTTTTCTCTTTGTTAAAAGTCTCATTTAATTCTTGCATTACTCTTAACTTGATGAGCATTTTTTGACTGTTCATTTGAATTTGGTGTAAATTATGTCACATATCTCCATATAATTATTGTTAACTCTAGAGATTTATCTTAGTTTATTTAGAATATATTTACCTGTATCTTCTTTTCAATTGACCTTTTGTGGCTGATTCTGCACATATCTTCCCTAGTCTAGTTAGGCTTGTCTCATGTAAAGAGTTTCTTCCCAATGAATACAGCCAGGAGTGTTAAGTCCCTCTCAACTCTTTAGGTTTATCCAAACCTCTGTCTTTGTTTTTAGTAGCCCCTGAGGTTTTAGAATTTACCACATGGTGCCTTCAAAGAGGTGAGTGAAAAGACATTTCCTTGAAATGCAGCTGTAAAGCCTTGGGTATTAGGAGTGTATTCTGATTTCTTCTTTCCTTGTGAAGAATCTGAGAGCTAGAGTTGAACTCCCACTCATACTAAAATACATTGAAAAAAGGTTTCTAAGCAGATGCCTGTGCTCTCATTCAAACTGCTCATTTTGAGTCATTGGAAATAGTTACTGAATAATTTAGTCTAAAAATCACTTTTTTTGGATATCTATAGTTTAGAAGACTCAGGAATCAAGAGTATAGAAACTCCCAGAGACAAGATATTAAAGTACCAGTCTATTGGGTTTGAGCCATAAAATTTAGTGTTCAATTGTTGAAACTGCTTTCAGGAATACTCTGTAGACCTGCAATTCCTCCTGGGTCAAGCAAAAGAAGAAAGTGTATGAAATGATGGCTCTCCTGTCTTGTTAGCAGACCTTCCATCCTGTTTCCAAAGAGAGAGATTTCATAGTTGAAATTATCTTTGAAAGAATGTATAGGGAGTGGTCACTGTCTTGTTCAGGCAATTCAAGATCTCCCATTCTCCTTTCAGGGGCACAACTCTGATTTGCAGGTATCACCGAAGCCAGCTGGGAAAGAAGTCAGTGGGAGACCCCCTTTCAGATGTGTACATGAAAAAGTTTCCCAGCCTTCTTCCAATGGGAGATTTCAATTCTCTGTCCTAAGAAACAACAAAAAAAAATGTATGTGAAGTACCAAAACTCTCATTTAAATTTGAAGAGTCTTATTTATTATTTGCTATGTGGTATTCCAGAGCAGAGCAGTTAAAGTCAGAAGCACATGAAGTTTCTGAGAAAGCTTGTGGTGAAATCCCTGCAGGGAAAAGTTGGATGTAAGATTAGTTTCATGGATTATAACTTTTGAGAATACATGCATCACTCAAAAACTTCTCTTTATATTTTGTGATTTAGGAAAATCATCCAGTCCCAAGTCTGCCAATCCTCAGGCAAAATTTATAAGAGTTAAAACTGTCCATAGGGGTCATAAATGTAAGGTACATTAGATGGTAAAGGCCCCTCATTTCTGAGAAACATGTTGTGAATTCAGTAGTTGTAAAATTTTAAGGCATTGCACCCAGGTCAGGATTTTTCTCATGAAAATATATATGATGACTTTCACATTAAGTAAATATATTCAGTAATGCAAAATCATGTAATTTTTTATCTTTTAATATCAGGTACTTTGAGCTACATATGTAAAGTTAAATATTGTGTTCTTCATAATTGATACCTATCAGAAATGAAGGTAACCATAAAGAACTCAAGAGATGATTGATATTACTTATTTTGAAACCATGGAATACATCATCATCTACATACTTTGATAAAACCATTCAATGGCAGCACAAAAAATTTAGCTAAATGTCAAAAATCATAGACTGATAAACTTACTTATATAAATATATATACAAGAATCATGAATAAATTTAGATCTCAATATAGTTTGGAAATAGAAGGAATTTAGAATTTTATCTTTGCTTTAGTAAAGTTTTCTATCTGATGGTGATGATTTTTTTAACCAAAAACTAAGATCTTAAGGGAATTTCAACTTCCCACTTTAATCCTGAAGTAGTTCATATTTGTTGGTTAATATTTGAAGATCTACAAAATGCTCATATCTCTTCATCTTCTGTGAAACAGATACATCTCTAAGTGGTGAACAATAATGACATCACTGCAAAAAAAGAAAATGAAATTGTCATGTTTAATTGTTTCCCTTACAAAGAAAAGAGATTTAAGCATGTGAAAATTGCATCATTTATACCTAGGTCAACTGCTATGACTGGTATTTCCAAGTGGTCAAGTGCATTTGGGTGAGACTGAAGGGCTTGGAGAGGGTGGCAATGCTTTATGGTGGAAAGAGAAGGAGGTTTTAGATGTGTCCTGATGGGAGGTTTTTGGCACAGGAAGTTGGAGGCTAATTAGAAGCAGAATATCTTATATGCTTGATTCTAAGTTGAAAACAGGAATAAAAATTGGGAAATTTGTCAGTTATTAATCAAGTCATGGTCACTTCTGTTCAGGTGTGACACAAATAATTGTTTAGCCTTCTTGATTCTCACTAGACATAGCAATGTGACTTTTGCAAGTCTGGTTTATAACAGAATGCTTCCTGGGTTGCTTGTTGTGTATAAGGGGCTTGCTTTCCTGGACAGTTTGCTCCATGTTAAAGCTTTGTTTTTATATTTAACTTGATGATTTACTGAATATTTAGTCTGACACACACACACACAAAAAAAAAAACACACAACACAATAATAATTCAGAAAGTGGAATTAAGCCTCATGCCTGGGAAGAGAGCAGCAGCTCAAATCAGGAGTTGCTCAAGCTTCAATCACTAATTCATACATCAGTCAAGATAATTAATCAAAAGACATAAAGAATCTGAGCACTGAGAGGACAGGGAATAAGAGAAAGAAATACACTGCAGCATTGACCCAGTGTTTTTTTCTAGCAGTTCCCATGCTTCTGATCCAATTCCTAGGTCTTTAATCCACTTTGAGTTCATTTTGTGTAAGGTAAGATAGGGTCTAGTTTCCTTCTTCTACACATGAATAGAGTTTCTCAGCACCATTTGCATAAAGGGCTGTCTTTTCTGTACCATATGTTTCTGGCAACTTTGCTGAATATCAGATGACTACATCTATGTCAGTTTGTCTCTGTATCTTCCACTCTGTTTCACTGTTTTTTTGTTTATTTTGATGAAAATACTGGGCTACTTTTGTTACTACCCCTCTGTGGCATAATTTGAGATAAGGATGGCAATGCTTCCAAAAGCATCACACATATTGCTCACTATTGCTTCAACTATTCTGGATCTCTTGGGTTTTTTTTCTGTTGTAAATTTTAACACTGTTTGTTCTAGGTTTGTGAAGAACATCCTTGGCATTTTGATGGGAATTTCTTTGAATCTGTACACTGCCTTTGGTATCATGGTTATTTTAATTATATTAATTCTGCCTATCCAAGAAAATGAGAGGTTTTCCATCTTCATAGATCTTCAATTTCTTCTTTCAGTGTCCTATACTTTTTATTTTAGAGTTTTTTTTCTTCCTTGTTAGATTTATTCCAAAGAAAATATTTGTGTATGTATGTATGTATGTATATATTTTTGAGGTTATTGTGAATAGAATAGATTTTTTATTTCTCTCAGCAGATTCATTACTGGAGTATAGGAGATATTGACTTCCATATTTTGATCTTATATCCTGCAAATTCTCTGAGTTTGTTTATCCTCTCAAGAATTCTGGTAGAATTTTTTTTTTTTTTTTTTTTGGTCTTCTAAGTATAAGCTTGTGTCAAGCAAAAAGAGCAACTTTGACTTTTCTTTTTCTTATTTTCATTTTCTTTCCTGATTCATCTGGCTAAAGTTTCCCAAAGTATATTGAATGTAAGTGGTGAAAATGAATATCCTTTTCTTGTTCTTGATTTTAGAGGCAATACTTTGAGTTGTTCTTGATCATGGTGTACAATCTTATTAATGTTTTTTCAATGCAGATTGCTAATAACTTATTAAAGATTATTACATCTACATTCATCAGGAATACTATCTTGTAATTTTCTTTCCCTGAAGTGTCTTTACCTGTTTTTGTGTCATGGAATGAATTTGGGAATGTTCCTTCAATTTGTAATTCATGTAAGAGTTTGAAGAAAATTGGCATTAGTTCTGCTATTTTATGCATGAAGACATTATGATGAATTCCAAGTTTATGGGGAGAATAATGCACCAATTTAAAAAGCAAACAACAGAAGGAAGACTGGTAGAGTAGATGAAGGAGTAAAGAAGAGGAGAGGAAGGAAAAGGGAAAATTCTGGGGACTGAAATAAGAAAATTATGTCATATCCATTTATGAATGTGTCAACATTATCTCTACCATGTCTAACTTTAGCACATTAATGAAAACATTTTTTAAAAAGGTAGAAAATATAGCCATCTCTTTTTGAAAGTAAGTATTAGAATGAGGTGTACAAAAAAAGGTGAAATCTGAGTTTTTTTGTGGTTGGTAATAGGCAGGAATCAAGAGTTATGCCTAAAAAAATCTACCCAGAATATAGAAAAGGATTTTTTCTTCAGCTCTTGACATCAAATAGAAGATCAGATTAACACACTGTGTATGTTCTTGAAGAGGTTAGAGTCTCAATAATTTAAGACAGAAAATGTTCCTGTGAAGAAGGCACAACCGAGCTTTTAGAGGGATGGGATAAAACAGATATATGCAGACTGTGAGGTGAAGACTTTGTGTGTGGGTAGGGGACTGTACATTGAATCCCAGGGCTCCTTACCACTGAGCCACATCCCCAGTTGTTTTAATATTTTATTTTGGAGCAGGGTCTATGATGCTAAAGCTGGCCTGAAACTTGGGATTATCCTGCCTCAGTCTCTCAATTTTCTGGGATTACAAGCATGTGCCATCATCTCTGGCTCAGCTCCAGACTTTTAAGTGAATGTTTGTAAGCCCTGTAATGAACCTGGACAGAGGCAATATCTTTGTATTGTTTCATGTACATATTATGAGGGCTGTGCAGTAAGTTTTTGTTGTTACAGTTGGTTTTGTTGGGTGATTTTGCTTGTTTATTTTTTGGTTTGTCTCTACAAGCTGTAAACCAATGTGGAAGAACAATCTTACTGTCATTAAAATGGGAAAAAGAAATGTAAAGTTCTGAAGAGGAATCAGCATATCCTCTGTGCCCTGATTGTCATCTAAATTTGGATAATAATCCAGGATGTATTAGATAGATGATGTAAAGTAGAGTCAATAAATATGAACTGGAAACTTGGAAGAAAGATGTAAAGGACCATAAAAACAGAACTGGTGGTGCAGGTTTTCTGGCAACAGAAATGTTTTAAAGTGTATGTACTTTGCTCTATGTGAATAACTGCAATTGAAGTACATAAATTTCAAAGAATTAAATTACATGAAATTTTAAAAAATCACATTTTTTTAAATGTTAAAAGGTATTCAAAAAGAATGGGGATGATTTTCTGGGAATTCTTTCAGTCCTTTTTCTCTGGGAAAGCTTTTCATATTGTCTGAAAGATACTCCAGGCTTCACATAAATGGCATATGCTCCAAAAACAGATAAAATCATAATGATTTCAATGGTATAATCACTGATTAGTTCATTATATATAGGTCATATATATGTATAGTTTTTTTTCTTTCAAAAGATGTATATAAAATTCTCTTTCAAAAAATTTAGTTAAAAATTTAGACCCCTAACAACCTTCTTATGCAATTTAAAGTGGTACATAAGAAGGTCAGTTCTATAACCTTTCTTCAGAATGTCTTTTTTTATGTGAAGATATTCTATTGCATTTATCTCTCCTTGGTGAATTTTAGTAAAACAAATGCTCAGCATGACTAATGCCCGATTCTCCATTGTTTTGACACTGTGGAGATAAATGCTATTGACATGTGGAAGAGATAGTAAGAAAAGAGCTATCCAAATATCCTACCTCAGGATATTTCAACAATAAAAATGACCACATCATATAGCATAAAAGAGAGCAATTGGAATCAGAAATAAGTCCTGGTTATAACATGGGCTAGTTTTGTAATGTTGGTAAGTCATTTATTTAAACTATCTTTTTCCTTTCCTCACTCCAAAATAAAATGGTACAGTTAAACTAAATACCATTAGAGTTTCTTCTTGTTCACCTGTTCAGTTCTTAGTGAAGAATCAGGTGATTTTTCCTAACAATACACAACACCAAAAAGTCTTACAGAGGCAATGTCTGAGTTGAACATTAGCATCAGACTAAATAAGGCACCATCTTATGAGTTCAAGTATGTAATTTCTTTTTCAACATGAAACTGTTATAAGAAGTGAATAAAATTCAAATTTTATGTGCCTAATTCATACCAAGAAGTTTTATTATCTTTTTAAAAATCAGTTCCATGGCAGGCATGGTGATGTGTGCCTGTAATTCCAGTGGTTGAGAAGGCTGAAGCAGAAGGACCTTAAGTTAAAAGCCAGCACCAGCAAAACCAAGTCACTAAGTAACTCAGTGAGACCCTATATCTAAATAAAATACAAAATAGGCCTGGGAATGTGGCTCAGTGGTTGAGAGTCCCTGCATTCAATCCCCAATTCCCCCCCACCAAGAAATCAGTTCCATATAAATATAAGTGAAACAATTGTTAATATATACTTATTAATTAAGAGAAAATTAACTTGGAACTCTGAGTATGTCCAGTATGAAAATAGTGGAGGCTTCTCAAAATACAAAGCATGGAATCTCCATGTGACTTAGTTATGTCACTTACTAGTATCTATCCTGAAGGAGTAAAGTCCATCTTGCCACAGTTATATATAAATACCCATGTTTATAGTTGCATAATTCACAATGACCAAACTATGGAACCAGCCTCTGTATCCATCAATATATGAATGGAAAAACAAAATGTGGCAAATGTAGATAATGGAGTTTTATTCAGTCACAAAGGAAAAGGAAATGATGGCATTTGCAGAAAAATGAATGGAATGAGAGACCATTATATTAAGTGAATTTAGTCAAATGCAAAGGTCAGGACATGTACATTTTCTCCTATATTTGGAAGTTAGAGAGGAAAAAGGGAAACAAAAGTGGAAGCCAATCTTCTAAAAATTAAAAGAAGATCAGTAAAGGAGAGGGACCAGGGGATGAGTTACAGAGAGAGGGGGAAAAGTTTGGGGGAGTGATATTAGACAAATTATATCGATGTATTTTGTGCATAGGTGAATATGTAACAAAAAATTCCATCAATATGAAGAACTACAATGTGCCAATAAAAATGAAATAAAAAGAAAATTAATGGAAAAACTGACCATTTAGATATTTTTTCAAAATTTTGTAAGTACTGAGGAATACTGCAGGATACCAACTAGTCCCATGTGAATGCTACAACAGTACTAGCAATGGCAGAGTTTTCAGTTTATTGCCAGTGTTTGCCAAATCATGATGGATTTTACCCCCATTTGGTCAGTTATACATTTGGTCAGTTATACATTTCTATACATGTATGGTATCCATGTCTTTTTCCCATCCTCAAATTTTGTGACGTGGGTTTTCCCCATGGAGATCAAAGGGATTTGGGTTTTACTAACCAAAATGACTAGAACATACAGCAAAGTTTAGGATGAAATATTTAGCAGATGAAGTCAATGTTATTTTGTTCAGCATAATAAATCATGTTTTGTTTCTTGCTTATAATGGACATTTAAAGAAGATTTGTTGCATAATTAGAGGAATAAGCATATTAGGAAGCAACGACAGAGCCTCATTGATACACTTCATTATCCTGTGCCTATGCTAATACCAGAATTCAACTTTAGTGTTTACCATGTAAGACTCCAACTGCCTAACTAAGAGAGCTAAAAGACCAGAGCACTTAGTTCATGTGGGGTATGTAGGATATTGAATAATAATAAATCTTGTTCAAAAATAAAGAAACCCAGATCCAGATTACTACAACCAGAAGATTCATTTCTTTTTTCTACAATAAAATGTAAAAATAACTGTTTCAACATCACTCTTTGCTGTCTTTTGAAAGATGCATCCTGCATGTAAGCCTGACTCATTACTCTTATTTTTGACTATTCTGCAAAATACTTCTGGCCTTTATTCTTCCTAAGCAATTTTCTCCTTAATAGTACACCTATTTTTTTTTCTATTAGGTAAGAAGCTTCATTATTTAATTAATATCATTTCATTGGACAAAAAGCCCATCTAGATGGATTCACATGAATATCCTTTCATTGAAATAAAATATTTCAATATAAAAATCTTTAGAAGTTTTCACGGTCTTATATTATGGTAGAGTGTAATTTTTTTCTATATTTTACCTGGTTTATAATAATCCTGACCTTGGAGTTCAATTAAGAGATTATATGTTAAATAAATGAGTATCACAAAAAACACTCTGTTGGGCGATCCAAGATGGCGGCCTAGAGGGAGACTGCACCTCCGGTCGCTCCACAACCCAGGAGTTAAGAAGGGGAGGCATTGAGAGACTCGGACTGAAGTGGAGCCATGGGTGAGTTTGCCCACTGGGTAAAGCTCGGCCCGGGTGGCAGGCCCAGATAGAGGTGGCTTATCGGAGCCGGGCAGGGCAGCTAGAGTCATCCACAGGCAGTCCTGCACACTCCGGCGGTGGGCCCCGCCCACACAGCCAGCTTCTCCAGGTTCTCGGAACGGAACTGGCCCGCTAGTGAGAGCCTGTCTGAACAGAGCACGCTCCGAGTCCCGGAGCCCCTGCAGTGCAGTGTACTCCTGCAAAGAACCAGCGGAGAGCCTCGATCTGCAATCAGCCTCAGGGATAAGGACAGGGCAGCCGGAGACCTCTTCAGGCGGCTCTGCCCACTCCGGCTGCGGGCTCTCTTCACGGGGCGATCCAAGATGGCGGCCTAGAGGGAGACTGCACCCCCGGTCGCTCCAGAACCCAGGAGTTAAGAAGGGGAGGCATTGAGAGACTCTGACTGAAGTGGAGCCACGGGTGAGTCTGCCCACTGGGTAAAGCTCAGCCCGGGTGGCAGGCCCAGATAGAGGTGGCTTAGCAGAGCCGGGCAGGGCAGCTTGAGTCTTCCCAAGGTAGTCTTCCACACTCTGGCAGTGGGCTCTTCCCACACGGCCAGCTGCACGGTGCAGGCCCACAGTGAGAGCATTTCCGCACAGAGCCAGTTCCAAAACGTGGAACCAGTAGGGGGCTAGGGGCAGTATTCTTCGAATGAGCTGCTTTATCAGATTCCTCCAAGACATCAGGCTACTGAAGGCTGGGAGGTGATACACTGGAAATCTACTGGGACACTATAAGCCAATAGTGGAAAACTGCAATATCTCAGGGTCCCACTGACAACTGACCATTATGAGAAAACAAGGGAAGAAAATGTCCCAAACAAACCTAGATACTACATCAATAATACCCAATGACAGCAGAGCAGAAGAAATGTCAGAAAGGGAGTTCAGAATGTACGTAATTAAAACGATCAGGGAAGCTAATGAGGAGATGAAAGAGCAAATGCAGGCATTGAAGGAGGAGATGAAAGAGCAAATGCAGGCATTAAATGATCGCACCAATCAACAGTTAAAAGACCAAATACGGGAAGCAAGAGATCATTTCAATAAAGAGTTAGAGATACTGAAGAAAAACCAAACTGAAATCCTTGAAATGAAGGAAACAATAAACCAAGTTAAAAACTCCATAGAAAGCATAACCAATAGGATAGAACACCTGGAAGACAGAACCTCAGACATTGAAGACAAAATATTTAACCTTGAAAACAAAGTGGAACAAACAGAGAAGATGGTAAGAAATCATGAACAGAATCTCCAAGAACTATGGGATATCATGAAAAGGCCAAATTTGAGAATTATTGGGATTGAGGAAGGCTTAGAGAAACAAACCAAAGGAATGAACAATCTATTCAATGAAATAATAACAGAAAATTTCCCAAATCTGAAGAACGAAATGGAAAACCAAGTACAAGAGGCTTATAGAACTCCAAACATACAAAATTACAACAGACCCACACCAAGGCACATTATTATGAAAATACCTAACATACAAAATAAAGACAGAATTTTAAAGGCCGCGAGAGAAAAGAATCAAATTACATTCAGAGGGAAACCAATAAGAATATCAGCAGATTTTTCAATCCAGACCCTAAAAGCTAGAAGGGCCTGGAACAACATATACCAAGCCCTGAAAGAAAATGGATGCCAACCAAGAATCTTATACCCAGCAAAACTTACCTTCAAATTTGACGATGAAATAAGATCCTTCCATGATAAACAAAAGCTAAAGGAATTTACAAAAAGAAAGCCAGCATTACAGAACATTCTCAGCAAAATATTCCATGAGGAAGAGATGAAAAACAACGATGCAAATCAGCAACAGGAGGCGCTACCCTAAAGGAATAGCCAAATAAAGGAGAAACCAAATCATGTCAAAAACAAATATGAGTCAATTGACTGGGAATACAAATCATATCAAAATAATAACCCTGAATGTTAATGGCCTGAATTCATCAATCAAAAGACACAGACTGGCAGATTGGATTAAAAAGAAAAATCCAACAATATGCTGCCTGCAAGAGACACATCTCATAGAAAGAGACACCCATAGACTAAAGGTGAAAGGATGGGGAAAAACATACCATGCACACGGACACAGCAAAAAAGCTGGAGTATCCATCCTCATCTCAGATAATGTGGACTTCAAACCAAAACTAGTCAGAAGGGATAAAGAAGGACATTACATGCTGCTTAAGGGAAGCATAAATCAGCAAGACATAACAATCATAAATATCTATGCCCCGAACATTGGCTCATCCACGTACGTCAAACAAATCCTTCTCAATTCCAGAAATCAAATAGACCACAACACAATAATACTAGGCGATTTTAACACACCTCTCTCACCACTGGATAGATCGTCCAAACAAAAATTGAATAAAGAAACTATAGATCTCAACAACACAATCAGCAATTTAGACTTAACGGACATATATAGAATATACCATCCAACAAAGAATGAATACACTTTCTTCTCAGCAGCACATGGATCCTTCTCTAAAATAGACCATATTTTATGCCACAAAGCTACTGTTAGTAAATACAAGAAGATAGAGATACTACCTTGTACTCTATCAGATCATAATGGATTGAAATCAGAAATAAATGAAAGAGTAAAAAACAGAAACTTCTCCAATACCTGGAGACTAAATAATACACTATTATATGATGAATGGATAACAGAAGACATCAGGAGGGAAATAAAAAAATTCTTAGAAGTAAACGAGAACAAAGACACATCATATCAAAATCTCTGGGACACTATGAAAGCAGTACTTAGGGGAAGATTTATTTCATGGGGTGCATTCAAAAAAAGAAGTAGAAATCAACAAATAAACGAGTTAACACTACAGCTCAAAGCACTAGAAAAAGAAGAGCAGACCAATACCAAAAGTAGTAGAAGACAGGAAATAGTTAAAATCAGAGCCGAAATCAACGAAATCGAAACAAAAGAAACAATCGGAAAAATTAATAAAATAAATAGTTGGTTCTTTGAAAAAATAAATAAAATTGATAAACCCTTAGCCACACTAACAAAGAGAAAGAGGGAGAAAACTCAAATTACTAAAATTTGGAATGAACAAGGAAACATCACAACAGACACGAGTGAAATACAAAACATAATTAGAAGCTATTTCGAAAATCTATACTCCAACAAAACAGAAAACCTTGAAGACATCAACAAATTTCTAGAGACATATGAACTACCTAAACTGAACGAGGAGGACATACACAACTTAAATAAACCAATTTCAAGCAATGAAATAGAAGAGGTCATCAAAAGCCTACCAACAAAGAAAAGTCCAGGACCAGATGGGTTCTCAGCCGAGTTCTATAAAACCTTTAAAGAAGAGCTCATTCCAATACTCCTCAAACTATTCCATGAAATAGAAGAGGAGGGAACCCTACCAAACTCGTTCTATGAAGCCAATATCACCCTGATACCTAAACCAGAGAGAGACACATCAAGGAAAGAAAATTTCAGACCAATATCCTTAATGAACATCGATGCAAAAATTCTCAACAAAATTTTAGCAAATCGCATACAAATATATATTAAAAAGATAGTGCACCACGATCAAGTGGGTTTTATCCCAGGGATGCAAGGTTGGTTCAACATTCGGAAATCAATAAATGTCATTCACCATATCAACAGACTTAAAGTTAAGAATCACATGATTATTTCAATAGATGCAGAAAAAGCATTTGATAAAATACAGCATCCCTTCATGCTCAAAACACTAGAAAAAATTGGGGTAATGGGAACATTCCTAAACATTATAAAGGCCATCTACGCTAAGCCCATGGCTAATATCATTCTAAATGGTGAAAAACTGAAAGCGTTCCCCCTAAAAACTGGAACAAGGCAGGGATGCCCTCTTTCACCGCTTCTATTCAACATCGTCCTTGAGACTCTAGCCAGAGCAATCAGACAAACCAAAGAAATTAAAGGGATACGAATAGGAAAAGAAGAACTCAAACTATCCCTGTTCGCTGATGACATGATTATATATTTAGAGGAACCTGGAAATTCCACCAGAAAACTTTTAGAACTCATAAGTGAATTCAGTAAAGTAGCAGGTTACAAGATCAATGCTCATAAATCCAATGCATTTTTATACATAAGTGATGAATCTTCAGAAAGAGAAATTAGGAAAACTACTCCATTCACAATAGCATCGAAAAAAATAAAATACTTGGGAATCAATCTCACAAAAGAGGTGAAAGACCTCTACAATGAGAACTACAGAACACTAAAGAAAGAAATTCAAGAAAACCTTAGAAGATGGAAAGATCTCCCATGTTCCTGGATAGGCAGAATTAATATCGTCAAAATGGCTATACTACCTAAAGTTCTATACAGATTCAATGCAATTCCAATTAAAATCCCAATGATGTACCTCGCAGAAATAGAGCAAGCAATTATGAAATTCATCTGGAAGAATAAAAAACCTAGAATAGCTAAAGCAATCCTCAGTAGCAAGAGCGAAGCAGGGGGTATTGCAATACCAGATCTTCAACTCTACTACAAAGCAATAGTAACACAAACGGCATGGTATTGGTACCAAAATAGACAGGTAGATCAATGGTACAGAATAGAGGACATGGACACAAACCCAAATAAATACAATTTTCTCATACTAGACAAAGGTTCCAACAATATGCAATGGAGAAAAGATAGCCTCTTCAACAAATGGTGCTGGGAAAACTGGAAAACTATATGCAATAGAATGAAACTAAACCCCTATCTCTCACCCTACACAAAACTCAACTCAAAATGGATCAAGGACCTCGGAATCAGACCAGAGACCCTGCATCTTATAGAAGAAAAAGTAGGTCCAAATCTTCAACTTGTTGGCTCAGGATCAGATTTCCTTAACAGGACCCCCATAGCACAAGAAATAAAAGCAAGAATAAACAACTGGGATAGATTCAAACTAAAAAGCTTTCTCTCAGCAAAGGAAACTATCAGCAATGTGAAGAGAGAGCCTACAGAGTGGGAGAATATCTTTGCCAACCATACCTCAGATAGAGCGCTAATTTCCAGAATCTATAAAGAACTCAAAAAACTCTACACGAAGAATACAAATAATCCAATCAACAAATGGGCTAAGGAAATGAACAGACACTTCACAGAAGAAGATGTACAAGTAATCACCAGATATATGAAAAAATGTTCAACATCCCTAGTAATAAGGGAAATGCAAATCAAAACCACCCTAAGATTTCATCTCACCCCAATTAGAATGGCGATTATCAAGAATACAAGCAACAATAGGTGTTGGCGAGGATGTGGTGAAAAAGGAACACTCATACATTGCTGGTGGGGTTGCAAATTAGTGCAACCACTCTGGAAAGCAGTGTGGAGATTCCTCAGAAAGCTTGGAATGGAAACACCATTTGACCCAGCTATCCCACTCCTTGGCCTATACCCAAAGGACTTAAAATCAGCATACTACAGAGATACAGCCACATCAATGTTCATTGCTGCTCAATTCACCATAGCCAGATTGTGGAACCAACCTAGATGCCCTTCAGTTGATGAATGGATAAAGAAACTGTGGCATATTTATACAATGGAATATTACTCCGCAATGAAGAATGATAAAATTATGGCATTTGTAGGCAAATGGTCGAAATTGGAGAATATCATGCTAAGTGAGATAAGCCAATCTCAAAAAACTAAAGGACAAATGATCTCGCTGATAAGCGGATGAGGACATATAATGGGGGGTGGGAGGGGCTAGCATTAGGTTTAGGGTTAGGTTTAGAGTTAGGCTAAGGAGAGCAGTAAGAATGAAGGAAAGAAGGACTGTGTAGAGGGAAAAGAGGGGTGGGAGGGGTGGGAGGGGGGGGGGGAGGGGAAAAATATAATAAACATCATTACCCTATGTAAACATAAAAAAATAAGTAAATAATAAAAAAAAAATTAGCAAAAATTGTTGAGACCTTTAATTATAAGGCATTATACATGGAGTTGTGAATGGTACCACACAGTGAAAGATAAAGCTCTTTTTTCAAAGAGTTCAAAACTTATGTGAAGTAAAAGCTGAAGGTCTTAGCTCTTGGAGAGGTAGCACAGTGTGGTGACTTAGAGTCTGGGCTCCAGTTTTGTTTCTTCCACTTTGTGACCATATGGTTTGAACCATTATGTGCTTATATTTCCTCATATGTAAATAGGTACAGTAATAGCATCCATTGTATAGGTTTGGTGTAAGGATTAAATAGATTAATATATTAAAATGGTGTCTGACACGTATGAAGTACATATTCTTCAGTTATTATATTATTATCATTATTGTTGCTGTTACTATTAAATGATAATGTTGTCAGCTAATGATTTTGCCAGTTTTAAAATTATTTAGTAAATGAATAATGGTGTTACAGAAGAGAGCTGTCACTTCTAAACTGGTCATTCACCAGTAATTATTCATTAACTGAATTGATAAACATTGGGCACCTACTGTGTGTCAGGCACTGTTCAAGATATTAGAACAACAATCATTGTTAGTTAATTGTTCATAATACTGATGGCCTTAGGCAACAGTACTTACAAAAAATTTCATTGTTAAAAAATATAACAAACTGTCAATTAAATAAAAACATATCTTCCAAATTCCATTATCCAGAGACAACTATTACCATTCTAATAAGGACAATGTATAATTTTAATTCTTTGATGAAAAGAGTGGTTAAACATTTTTCTCTTATGTTGATTGAACATTATCTCCTTTGTTTTGTGAATGTATGGGAATTTTTATTTTTCTATGTGATTTATAAGAACTCTGGGCAGCAAAGAAGAGATTATTCTGATATATTAAAATAGTTATAAAATCAGTTGTAAAAGCAAAAAAAAAAAAAAAAAAAAAAAAAAAGTCAAGCATGGGTGATGGTAAATTACAGAGGCCTCATAGTGAACATCAGAGTTAATACACTAGAAACTACATTACAGGGTGAATAAGAGAGAGTGATTTCACAATTTATATCATATTAAGGGGCTAAGAAAAGTATTCTGTAGAAATCTTGTTAGTCCTTACATACTTATCAGCATCAATGTCCAGGCAGGCCATCAGAGTCTTCTGACACTCATCACTGACAACCTCCTTTATCCAATGGAACCATGTGAGGGAACACACAGTGGAGTGTATTAGAGAACCAGGAAAGCCCTGAAGCAACTACAGCATTGTCTTTGCTTTTGACCTGCTCCAGGCAAGACATAAAAGGGGAAAAAAAAGTTGAAGTAAGAAGGAACAGTATTGCTACTGTATTGCTAATTGCTGCTGGTTATAGAGAAGCCATGCCTATTGCTGATTTGTAAAAATTCCACTAAAGCTCTATCCTTTTTTTTAAAACACTTACTGGAAAATTTGAAAGAAAAATGCTTCATCTGGCTGGAAGTTTGGATTTTTGCCTTTGTACAAAGTTTATGCTCATGAAATAAACATTTTTGCTGAATGAAAGTTGTATTCAGAAAAAAAAAAAAAAAAAAAAAAAACACTCTGTTGGTTCATGGTTTGGGCCAAGGTAGAGTTATCCAAAATGTATTTACTAGTATTGCAGCCTTAAGTAGTCAAATAAAATTTGAGGTTATAACAAAAATACACTCTGAAAATTAAACACATCTAATCTTTTCCCATTACACAAATACTATACTCAAATTGTTTATTAAATAATTATTAATCAATAATCAATATCTTGCCCTTTGTGATATGCACTGAGGTTATAAAGATCAAAGATTTTCCCTCATTCAAGGAACCACATTTTATTGGTGCCAACAATGTACTAAAGAGAATTCATAAATAAATGAACAAAATAAAGTGTACATAGCATATTACAAGCATTTTAATAGGGATTTTGGACCTCATGACCAACTTGGACATTACTTGTATGTGATTTCATCAAAAAGATGTATAAAAGTATTTCATGAACTGGGGATACAGCTCCACTGGTTGAGAGCTCACTTAGCATGCAAAAGGCTCAAGGTTCAATACCCAATATGATTTTAAAAAGATCCCATTTAGTTTTATAAGGGACAGTTAACTTTCTAATTGTCTTAATTGGATGAACTGGATTAAATTGAAAAAAAAAAAAACACAAGCAACTTAAAAAAAAAAAAAAAACTCCAAATAGCTAATAAAGAACTATGGAACTAGACTTTTTTTCTTTTTGCAGAGTCAGATTAGATGTTCATGTAGGTACTAATATAACAATTGACCAAATAATTAATTGTTTTATAGCAATAAACCAAATATGGTTTAAGCAAGTGGATGGTCAATTTTGTAAAGGAAAAAGAGAATTGAGTAAAGCAAACCAATTCACAAATCATCATTATGTAAAGTGTATTTTACACATATATAAAATTTACTTTCAATAATCTGTGAGAACTTTTGCTGTAATACCTCTGATTGGCCAGCCAGTTAGCCACCTACTCATATTTCAAAATTCTGGGTGTTTGACCAATTTTACCAGAGATGAGTAATAAATTTGGAACATTTCTCTCTTTGCATGTGACTTATGCAAGTTTAGGGAAATTTTAACTAGCTGGAATGTTCCAAGAAATGAACATTCAGTTGAATTTCATTATCTGGAGAATATTGTTCACTTATTATGATATACCCCCAAAAAAATCTTTAAAAAAATATTTTTTAAAAAATTCCAGAAAATCATTTTTAAACATAATAGTACCCTTTAAATTGAACATATTTTCATTTTTCCTGGGTAACTCTGTATGTTGATGTACTTCATAAGCATCATTCACACCATTCATCTCATTGTAAAGATAGCTCCCAAAAGTTTAATAGACAAAAGCAAATGAACAACTATTTGAATTACCCTCTAGAGTATAAATAATACACTTCAAACTACCTATAGGAATTCTCATTCACATGACATCCTTTATTTGAAAAGTGAAGAAAAATGTGCAAGATATAAATTGTATAACCAATTTTCCCATTACTTCTCTATTTATATTTTAAATATTATTTATCTGAGTAAAATCTGTAACAGTGAACTTTCCAAAATTTTCAAATCAAAATTAACCTTTTTTACTTCTTCTACTTGATAATTATACATGTGTTAATTTTATTTAAATATTAGATCTGGAGATGATCCTAAATATTATTTTCTAAAGAATTCTTGATTTCCTACAGGATCTAGAAATCAGAAAACCAGTCTCCTGAGAATAAGATAAAAACATTTTAATAAAACTTTATTATCTACAACAATTATTTATTCAGAAATAAAATATTAAGTCTACTAAGAATAGGAGAGGAATAAATAATATTTTAGGTAAATATAACTATGACATAAAAAAGACAGAATTAGAAGAATTAATGTAAAACCTGGAATATGTCACTCAGGTGCAGACTTGGGCTTTCACTGCCAGAAATCACTCCAGAGTCAATCCTTAAAGATAAAGGGAGACCTTTACATTTAACTGTTGAAATTTATCAGCAAGATCTCAGTTGAGTACATTCTGGACTGTCACAGGAATTTAAAATATATTAACATTAGATAGTAGTAAATTTTGCCCAATTTAAAGCACACAGTAGTGAATTCAGGGAAGTAGTTTTAGGTGATATGTTTTTAAGACCTATTTGTTTCTGTTGTATTTTAATTGGATTATATTGTGGTATAAAAAAAAACACATTGTCACCTTTGTCTGTGTCCACCCCTTCCTCAGTGAAACCACTTGCCCTACTAGGTGTCTGATCTTTGCTCAGTCTCTTACAGCAGCTGCAGAAGCTAGTACAGCTCTCCTGGGGGTCCTTAGCACTGCACAGCATTGAGCTGCAATCTCCCTCCAAACACAGAAGATCAATCAGAAAGCTGAGGAGGCAGAATATTTTCCCCTTTGAGTTAGAGAGGTAAAACCTCACACTGAAGGCACTTTGACCAATTTTTTCTCCCTTTTATTAAAGCAGTCTCTTCAACTGTGATGTTATAGTTTGTTTCTATTTGGAGAACATTTTTTTATTTCCCTAGTTGGTATCAGACCAGGAATGAATGTAGAAGAATTTTTTTCAACTGTGATTATTTCATTCCCTGCTATTTCTTGTGAAGATGAAACTCCTCTCTGAATAAAACCTGGAGCCTCCAGCAGTCAGCAGTTCCTGCCCCTACTGCTATAATCTCTGGATTTAACTGCTGCCTTGCTCAGCATGGTCATAACTACTCTCCTCCTTCATGATTGGCCATGAAAATATGTTAGTCTCTGGATTATCCACGCTTATGGTGTGACTTGTTTCCCTGGAAGACCATGAAACCATTGTATGACATCCTTGTAATTATACTGGTCTGTTTGTGTTAAACCATTCATTAGTTTTTAAACTCTTTGGTGGGAAAAAAAAAGAAGCATTGAAGTTCACAGCTGAAACTATTACTTTTTGGCACACCTTGGAATTTTTTCTTAGGCTTGTACATAAATATCAAACTTTGGGAATATGTTTCTTTCTTTTCACAGAACAGGCAAAACTGTAGAAGGGTATTAAATTTATAGTTTCTTCTGATGACCATGATTCTTCATTGGAAAGATTGTGCTTGAATCCATACTTGGCAGCAGAAGAAAATGAGGCATTTTGCTTAAATATCTGTGAGTCAAACTTGCCCCACGATTTTAGTATGTAGGCTAGTGGTGAACCAGGCTTAAGTGTTGAGACTGAAGTTTCCAACTGAAAAAAAAAAAAAAAAAAAAAAAAAAAAAAACAAGAAAACAGTACTACACACACACCAGAGGAACAGTCTAGTTTGCTAAGGACAACTTTCTAATGAGCTTCTGATGGTCAACAAACCCATCATCTCCCCCAAGTCCTGCTGAATTTATTGCTGCATTACTAGTGAGAATGTGAGGGTCTTTATCACATGACAAAGGTCCAGGGAATCCAGACTCAGTGGTCCTTACTGGTTTTCCCTGGCCACTCTCAAAATTTCAAACGTGGTACTCAGTGATAAGAAAGACAGCCTACAATATTCCTGTGCTTTTGGCATCTATGTAGTTAGTGAGCCTAGCTAGGAAGAATTGTCCTTCTATTAAGCAGATCTGAGGGGTCTTTGCAAGGTCAGAGTCATTAAGGGTGAAGGTTAGAATAAAGAGCTTATACTTGAATTGCAATGGGCCAAAAGAATATCCAGATGGCAAGGACAACATCTAGTGGTTTTTGAATGCTTAACTTCATTTTCATGGAAGAATATAAGAAAAAATTCAGTTGAAAGACTCAGACCTTTCCTTATGAAACCTTTCCATTTTTCACTTCATGGAAAATGTTCCTCTCTCAACTGCTAGCATCTGATTGGGGAAGGAGTGAAGGAAGGTGCTCAGGAGAAGCAAGCAGAGGGACAAAAGTTGTTAGGCTTGATCAGAGGCCTATGTTCTATTGTGGCATTCACTCATCACTGACTGATTTCCTGGCCACCATGAAATGCACAGGGATCTGGAAGGAGAAGAAGTGTCAGGACATGCCTTTGAGGTTCACCAGGGAGTGACCACAGTCAGAATCTCACAATTGCTTCCCTTCTTTCTCAACTCCTCACATACAAATGAATACCAGAATCAGGGACCACTGTCTACTAGTGCCAGACACACTCCAAGACAGGATAGAAAATTAGAAAATAGCCTTCTTACAGCCTAACATGCCCAAACTACAGGTAAACTGATTAGGAGCCACAAAAAAAATGAAGCATTTCACCTGAGACTTTAAGATTGAATGCCACACTGACCCCATTTAAATGACTGACAGGTGCAGAATATTGTCTTCCAGAAAGAAAGGGAAAGAAATAAAAAAGACACACCTCAGAATGACATCATGTGAGGAGGAGCTCACTTTGGTAATGGTCCTGGAAGAGGCCCCAGATAAAACTGGCCTTGGAGATTGGGAAAGGGTTCTTTTACCCCAGTGTTAAAGATTTAACATCTGAGAGACTCTGAGACAAGTATAGAGGGCTAGTTTTATTTTATTTTATTTTTTTCAGAGCTGGAGAATAAACCCAGGGCCTTGTGCTTGCAAGCAAGCACTTTACTAACTGAGGTATATCTCTAGCTTGAGAGCAAGTTTAATTTAAGGAAGGCATAGTGACAGATTTCTTTGAAGAGAATGAGCTCCAGAGTTGTGTGTCTGCAGGAAGG